>NC_069501.1:349293988-349586488 GCF_027579735.1 Bombina bombina | reverse complement strand
TCTTTTTTTCAGCCCATTAAATCCCTAATCTTAAAAATAAAAAATCCCCAAAAATAAAAAAAAATTCTAAAACTAAGCCAAATAGGTACTCACCATTCCTAAAGTCCGGCGGAGAAGGTCTTCTTTCAGGCGGCTCCATCATCTACTATCTTCATCTGGAGCAAAGACGGCGCGGAGCTGGCTTCCCCGATGCACGGATCCTCAGCGGTGGTCCTCAGCAGCGTGGAGGCTCCTCTTCATGCGATCGTCCGTCGCACACTGAAGATTGAATGCAAGGTACCCCATATTTATTGGGGTACCTTGCATTTCTATTGGCTGAAATTTTGAAATCAGCCAATAGGATGAGAGCTACTGAAATCTTATTGGCTGATTTGAACAGCCAATAGGATTTCAGTAGCTCTAATCCTATTGGCTGATTTCAAAATTTCAGCCAATAGGAATGCAAGGTACCACAAATTAAACGCGGTACCTTGCATTCAATCTTCAGTGTACGACAGACATCGATTGAAGAGGAGCCTCCACACTGCCGAGGTCCGCTTCCGCCGAGGAACTCCCGCCGCCGCTGAGGATCCACACATCAGGGAAGACAGCGCCGCACCTCCGGAGCTGTCTTGCCCTTAGGGGTATTAGGTTAGGTTTAAATTTTGAATAGCTTTTTTTATTTTTTTCTGTAAAGTTAAATTTTTTTTTTTGTGTAACATTAGCTTGGGGGTTTGTATCTTTTAAACATAGACTGCCCTCTGGGCAGGCTTATCGCCTTGTGTGTATATATATATACACAAACACACAATGGTAACACATTTTTTTTGCTTTAAAAAAATAAAAAAACTGCATTATGCCTTTAAATTAATGTTTGGTTATGTTATTTAACCAGTAAACACATTTTTTAGCATTTTCGTTTTATATCTCTTTTCGTAACTACAAAATTCAGTGTGATACAGTGTGATAGATTTAGGTGACATATTGATTCTTGTGCCAGCATTTTTATTATAATTACAAGCTAACTTTATACATATGAGCAACGCACAAGAGTAATTTTTCTCTTCCTGAAGTTTGTCTCCTTGAATACTTTTTTTTATTTAAAATAAAATATTTTGTAATGTATTACAACTTCTTCTTTTATTTATTTTTTTATCTGGTATTCTTTGTTGAATAAAATATTTTGATATACACTGTGCATTTCTCTGTACACGAAAGAGCTCTATGATATTATTTGCCAATGGGTAGCATGTGCATAAATGTCATGTTTTTTTTTTTTAAATTAAATTAATTTTCATTAACAATCCACATAATATAAAATTGACATTAGCAAAATAAGGGATAGCAGATTTAAGATCTCTATATAAAATCAATCGGCTAGATTATGAGTTTTGCGGTAACAGGGGTGCGGTGCTAACGAGCATTTTTCCCTCACCGCTCACCTACAGACAGTGCTGGTATTACGGGTTTTTACAAACCTGGTGTTAGCCGCAGAAAAGTGAGCGGAGAGCAAAATTTTGCTCCACATCTCACCTCAATACCAGCGCTGCTTGCGGTAGGATTTTTCTACCTTAATTCTGATTGGCTGATAGAATTCTATCAGCCAATCGGAATTGAAGGGATGCCATCTTGGATGACGTCATTTAAAGGAACACCTTCATTCAGTCGTCGGATGAAGAACGAAGAGGATGCTCCGCGTCGGATGTCTTGAAGATGGACCCGCTCCACGCCGGATGGATGAAGATAGAAGATGCCGCCTGGATGAAGACTTCTGACCGTCTGGAGGACCTCTTCTGGCCGGCTTGGATGAAGACTTCTGCCCGTCTGGAGGACCACTTTGCCCGGCTTCGTTGAGGACTACGGCCCAGCTGGGTGAAGACTTCTCAAGGTAGGGTGATCTTCAAGGGGTTAGTGTTAGGTTTTATTAAGGGGGGATTGGGTGGGTTTTAGAGTAGGGTTGGGTGTGTGGGTGGTGGGTTTTAATGTTGGGGGGTATTGTACTTTTTTTTTACAGGTAAAAGAGCTGATTACTTTGGGGCAATGCCCCGCAAAATGCCCTTTTAAGGGCTATTTGTAATTTAGTATAGGGTAGGGCTTTTTATTATTTTGGGGGGCTTTTTTATTTTATTAGGGGGATTAGATTAGGTGTAATTAGTTTAAAAAACTTGAAATTATTTTATTATTTTCTGTAATTTAGTGTTTGTTTTTTCGTACTTTAGATAATTGTATTTAATTGTAGTTAATTTAGTGAATTATTTTAATTATAATGTAGTGCTAGATGTAATTGTAACTTAGGTTAGGTTTTATTTTACAGGTAAATTTGTCTTTATTTTAACTAGGTAGCTATTAAATAGTTAATAACTATTTAGTAACTATTGTACCTAGTTAAAATAAATACAAAGTTGCCTGTTAAATAAAAATAAATCCTAAGCTAGCTACAATGTAACTATTAGTTATATTGTAGATATCTTAGGGTTTATTTTATAGGTAAGTATTTAGTTTTAAATAGGAATAATTTAGTTAATCATAGTTATTTTATTTAGATTTATTTAAATTATATTTAAGTTAGGGGGGTGTTAGGGTTAGACTTAGATTTAGGGGTTAATAACTTTAATATAGTGGCGGCGACGTTGGGGGCGGCAGATTAGGGGTTAATAAATGTAGGTAGGTGTCAGCGATTTCAAGTCCCATTGAAAATATAGGATACGCAATTGACGTAAGTGGATTTGCGGTATTTTTGAGTCTGACCAAAAAAGTGAGCGGTGAGCCTGTCATTTCAAGACTCGTAATACCAGCGGGCGTTAAAAAGCAGCGTTCGGACCTCTCAATGCTGCTTTTTAAGGCTAACGCAAGACTCGTAATCTAGCCGAATGTGTTTTTTTTTTAAATTCCTATATGCAGACATGTCAAATAGAAAACATATTTTTACCAGTACAGGCTTAAAGCCTAAGTAGACATGCTAGTCTAGTACCCGCAACTAGCTTAAAGGGACATGAAACCCAAAATTTTTCTCTTATGATTTAGAAAGAGCATACAGTTATAAACAATTTTTCAATTTACTTCTACTATCAAATTTGCTTCATTCTCTTGGTATCATTTGTCAAAGGAGCAGGGATGCACTACTGGTACCTTTGCTGAACACTTTGGGATGACAAATGACAAGAGGCATATATTTGCAGCCACCAATCAGCAGCTAGCTCCCAGTAGTGCATTTTTGCTTCTTCGCCTACCAAATTATACTTTTCAACTAAGGATACCAATAGAACAAAGCACATTAGATGATGAGAAGTAAACTGGAAAGTTGTTTAAAACTGTATATTCTGTCTGAATCATGAAAAAAAAATTTGGTTTCATGACCCTTTATCATGGGAAATATTACAAGTGGCACGTTAACAGTTGCGTACAAGTGATATCGGGTTTATTGCACCTGTTTACGCACATTAGAATTAGTGAACGTCTTACAAGTAGAAAGTAAACGCGTTAGCTCGAGCACAAACGCGTGATTTCAGAGCTCTGTAACTGTTATGCTCTAATAAAGTATCACAAAAAAGATCAAAAATAAGTTTAAACTACAGTTATACTTATATTAACACTATCTAATTTATAAAAATTGTACAAATAATGTCTTTTACATTGCCTGCTGTTTTTAGTGAGATATATTAGCACAGTTTAACGCTTGTTTATTACATTTTTTCACTTATTTAACACATTGAGTTATTCACATGTATTCATTTTTGTTTCCTCATTGATATCTTTGTTTCCTCATTTTTGTTTCCTCATTGATATCTTTGTTATTGATGTTTTATATCTTTCACCTGTTTAAATATAGAAGTTTTCATCAGGATATTGCTGATTGTATAGCTATATAATACAGCCGTTTACGTATACAAATACCTATAATATAATATATAATATCCATTATAATATACACGTTTGTCAATATAGACAATAGACAGGCAATATTAAATATGATTCACATTTTTTTAGTGTTTAAGCTTTAAGCGCCCTCCACACATTAACCATTCTATATAATTCTATCTAAGACTTTCCTACTGCCCTTTGTATGACATGGTACTACATTTAATATTCTCCAATCATCTGGAACAACTCCTGTCAATAGTGGCTGATTAAACAGATCAGTTAATGTTCTTGCTTATTTGTCACTTCAAGGGTTCGTAGCTTGCCATATAATTTAACTAACAATGCTTTCTGAGATTTGCAAAGCTTTTTTTTTTTTTTTTTTTTTTTTTAATAACGTGGCCTCTCAGATATGGCTTCATAGCTGCCCAGACTACAGAAAATCTGTCTCACCAATGCATTAAAATGTATTCAAATATATTAACAAGTTAAATGGTAATGTATTTTTTTTTTTAGTTTGATTTCCCTTTGAATTCCAATTGCAAAGTTAAATGTGGTTCAATAGGTTTTAATGTAGTGGTCTTTTTGTAATGCCCAAATTATTTCTATCACTTGGTTAAAGGACCAGTCAACACAGTAGATTTGCATAATCAACAAATGCAAGATAACAAGACAATGCAATAGCACTTAGTCTGAACTTCACATGAGTAGTAGATTTTTTTTTCTGACAATTTTAAAAGTTATATCTTTTTCCACTCCCCCTGTACCATGTGACAACCATCAGCCAATCACAATTGCATACACGTACCATGTGACAGCCATCAGCCATTCACAAATACATACACACTTATTCTTGCACATGCTCAGTAGGAGCAAAAAAGTTTAAATATAAAAAGAGAGTGCACATTTAGTTAATGGAAGTAAATTGGAAAGTTGTTTTAAATGGCATGCTCTATCTGAATCATGACAGCTTAATTTTGATTGAGTGTCCCTTTAAGAAAGAAGCACAGTACACCTTAAAGGGACATTAAAGGGATATGAAACCCATAATTTTTTGTCTGTGATTCAGACAGAACATACTATTTAAAAAAAGTTTCCAATTTACTTCTATTATAAAATGTGCTTAGTTCCCATGATATTCTGTGTTGAAGAGATACTCAGGTAGGCATCTGAAGCATTGCATGACTGGAAATAGTGCTGCCATCTAGTGCTTTTGCAAATAGATAATGTGATGATAGCAGGATGTGATGTCACTAGCATGTGGGCGGGGCTTAGGTCCGGTGTCTGTGTCGCAGTTAGTTTAGTACAATCAACCTGTCTGGATGTGTATTGCTATGCTCTGTAATAAAATAGAGTTGTACCATCATTGCTGTGTCCTGCATATGTCCTGCATCTCATGACATGGTGTCAGAAGTTCTGGACTACGCTTCTGTTTCTGATGATGACGATGTCAAAGTTTACCCCACCTGAGCCTTTTGACTTTTCTCAGCCTGCAGCTTGGCCCACATGGCGTCAGCGGTTTCAGCGCTTCAGGATTGCTTCCAAACTGAACAAGGAGAGTGGTGAAGTACAAGTTAATTCTCTTTTATACTCTATGGGGAAAGATGTAGAGCCAGTGTTCAATGCTTTTACTTTCCAAGAAGGGGAAGAAGTTAACTTTGATATAGTTATGGATAAACTCAGTGCCCACTTTGTGCCCAAAAGAAATGTGATTCATGAGAGAGCTTGTTTTCACAAACGTAATCAGCGTGTGGGAGAATCTGTGGAGTCATTTGTGCGCAGCCTGTATGAATTAGCTGAATTCTGTGAGTTTGGTGTTGCTAAAGAAGAGCAAATCAGAGACAGAATAGTTATTGGAATTGCAGATGCTGAAGTCTCCCTGAAGCTGCAGTTAGAGCCTGATTTAACATTAGACGGGGCTATTAGGATGGCCCGCCAGAGTGAACTGGTGAAAAAGCAAAGTGCTGATCTGAGGTCTGAGAGTATTGTGGATGAAGTGCAACAGTCTAGGAAAATTACTAGTGAAAGGCACAGTGTGAGCGGTAGATCTAAAGTACTGGAAAGGCCTAGAAGTGGATGGGCGCAACATGGCCGATGCACACGGTGCTACCGGGCTCATGATCAGAGTGCTATATGCCCGGCCAGAGATAAAAGATGCAGAAAATGTAACAGAATAGGCCATTTTGAAGTGGTGTGTAAAACTGAATACATTAAGGAGATGCAGGTGGACAGTGACCAGGAGGGTCAGGAAGTGTCTTTTGTGGGGTCTGTTGTGGAACGGACAAGCTCAGAGGAAGATTGGAAAGTTACCTTTACTGTAATGGGAGCCAATGTTGATTTTAAGATTGACACAGGAGCTGATATCACTGTAATGTCTTTTGCTGAATTTATGAAACTGCCTCGACAGCCCCAGCTGGCGAAGGTTACTACAAATGTTCATAGTCCTGGTGGCCGCATTGATTGTGTGGGGAAATTTCTGGCCAGCTGTGAGTACAAACAAAGGAAGTTCACCATGTGGGTGCATGTGATCCGAGGTCAGTGTGTTAACAGTTTATTGAGCAGAAAAGCAGCCTGTGACTTGGGCCTCGTGGCCAGAGTGAATGAGATCTCTGAAGATATGTTTGGCGAGTTGGGCCTACTGAGCTGCAAACCTGTCCGTATAGCACTTAAAAGTGACGCAGTCCCGTACAGTATTTCTACTCCTCGTAGAATTCCGTTCCCGCTCATGCCTCAAGTGGAGAAAGAGCTCATGCGCATGAAGTCTATGGGGGTTATTGAAGAGGTTGTTGAAGCAACTGATTGGTGTGCCCCCATTGTTCCAGTTGCAAAGAAAAACGGAAAGGTGCGCATCTGTGTGGACCTGGAAAGGTTGAATGAGGCAGTAAAGAGGGAGAGATTTGTGCTGCCGACACTGGAAGATATAGCCCCGAAGTTGGCTGGGGCGAAGTTCTTTTCCACATTAGACGCTTCTAGCGGCTTTTGGCAGATCCCCCTGGATCCAAAGTGCCGCAAACTGACTACCTTTATCACTCCGGTAGGTCGGTTCTGTTTCTGCAGACTTCCCTTTGGGATATCCTCCGCTCCTGAGATCTTTCAGAGGGAAATGAGTTCTCTCCTGAGTGGCCACGTGGGCACAGCAGTCGTCATGGACGACATTCTAGTGTATGGGTCTACAGTGGAGGAGCATGATCAGCGTTTGAGTTGTGTGCTGCAGGCTATCAAAGAGTCTGGGCTGAAGCTGAATAAAGAAAAATGTCATTTTAGGAAAACTGAATTATGCTACTTTGGGCATATCATCAACGGGGATGGCATCAAGCCGGACCCCGAGAAAATTCGGGCTATCGAACAGATGAAAAGCCCTTCTGATGTACATGAGCTGAGACAGATATTGGGCCTTGTAAATTACGTGGGCAAGTTTCTTCCAGATTTATCTACAGTTTTGCACCCTATCACAGAGTTGCTTAAGAAAGATGTTGCCTGGGTCTGGGGACCCTCACAAGAAAAAGCGTTCCTGCATGCTAAGTCCCTGCTGGGGTCTGCCCCAGTGCTGGGGTTCTACGACCCTTCAAAAAAGACTGTGGTTAGTGCTGATGCAAGCAGTTATGGGTTGGGGGCTGCACTCCTGCAACTGAATGACAACAAACTACAGCCCATCGCCTACTGTTCCCGCACACTGACGGCTGCGGAGTCAAAATACGCTCAAATTGAGAAAGAGTGCCTGGCTGCAGTTTGGGCCTGTGAGCGCTTTCAGCGCTATCTAGTGGGTTTGGAGAAATTTAGTCTGGAAACTGACCACAAACCGCTAGTCCCTCTTATCAATTCTTATGACATCGACAAAACACCCTTGAGATGCCAGAGACTTTTAATGAGACTACTCAGGTTCAATGTTCAGGCAGTGCATGTGCCGGGGGAGCAGCTGGTTGTGGCAGATACACTGTCCAGGCTCCCGCTGGCTGCTGCTGAAGAATCCTCCACAGAGTCGGATGTAAAAGTGTATGTTGATTCAGTTCTGGCCTCTAAGTCCATTTCTTCAAGGAAACTGGAAGAGATAAAGAAAGAGACATATTTGGACACAGATCTGCAAGAAGTTATAAAGTACATAAGAGATGGCTGGCCCGAGAGCCGGGCAGCCTGGATGTCTTTAAATGCTTACCAGCCAGAGAGGTCGCAGCTCACGGAGCTGGAGGGGTTGGTGCTGTTCCAAGACCGTATTGTAATTCCTGTCAGCATGAGGAAGGAGATGTTAAACAGGATTCATGATGGCCACTTAGGCATTACAAAGTGCAGAGAAAGAGCAGCTACAGCTGTGTGGTGGCCTGGGATCAGCTCCGACATTGCAAATCATGTGTCTAAATGTGCCTTTTGCCGGGAACGCCGGCCTACTCAGAGAAGGGAGCCCTTAATGTCTACTCCGCTGCCTGCGGGGCCGTGGCAGAAAATAGCTGCTGATTTGTGCGAACTGCACGGGAAAAAGTTTCTTGTTGTTATCGACTACTATTCCAGGTATTTGGAAATAGCACCCCTGAATGATATCACAAGTCAGGCCGTTATCATTCGCCTGAAGAGCTTGTTCGCCCGCTGGGGCATTCCAATGGAGCTGGTGAGTGATAATGGCATGCAGTTCGCTTCTACAGAGTTCAGTGCTTTCAGCAGGGAATATGATTTTGTACATTCCACGTCAAGTCCACATTATCCGCAGGCCAACGGAATGGCTGAAAGGGCAGTTCAAACAACAAAATTCATCCTAAAGCAATCTGAACCGTACCTAGCCCTCTTGTCATACAGGGCGACGCCCATTCAAGCCACCGGGTTTAGCCCGGCACAGCTGATGCTAGGACGCCAGATTCGCACCACTTTACCCTCAGTGGGTGTCTTCAAGCCGCCTGGCCCTGTTCCTCGGGACGAAGTCCTTAGGAGGGATGAAGAGGCCAAAAAGGGTTATCGTTTCTTCTACGACAGGAGACATTCTGTCAGGCCTTTACAGGAACTGAAAGCGGGCCAAAGTGTCAGAATTAAACTGGATGATGAGAAGAAATGGAAGACGCCTGCTACGGTAGTGGGCCGCTCTCCAGAACCAAGGTCTTACACAGTCCTTACAGAGGGAGGGACGGTTACACGCCGTAACCGAAGACATCTTCAGCCTGTACCTGAGAGTCTGGAACCGGATACCTCAGTACCACCGCCGGTGGGATCTCCTGTTCTAAGAGAGGTGCCTTCCCCTCAGCAAGATCATAGCGGGGATATATCTTTGCCTCCAGCAGACTCTTGTTCACCATCTTCTGTATCAGAGGACAGTTCATGCAAAGTTACATCAAGCGGAAGAGTGGTGAGGCTTCCGGCCCGATACAGGGACTGACTTTAGCTAGAACAGTGACCGGAAGTATGGGCAGAATAATCCCATGGTCACTGTGGACTAGGGTAGTCTACCCCGATGTCCAAGTCAGGATGTAATTTATTTGTTCATGTTTTCTAATCTATCTGTTTTTATAATGTTCTAAAACAAAATGTTGTTGTATACCCTGTTGGTGTACCTTGTTATTTAATATATGCAAATGTATGCTTTGCCTTTGAAAAAGGGGAAGATGTGATGATAGCAGGATGTGATGTCACTAGCATGTGGGCGGGGCTTAGGTCCGGTGTCTGTGTCGCAGTTAGTTTAGTACAATCAACCTGTCTGGATGTGTATTGCTATGCTCTGTAATAAAATAGAGTTGTACCATCATTGCTGTGTCCTGCATATGTCCTGCATCTCATGACAGATAACATTCTTATAAAACTGCTGGTATATAATGCTCACAAAATGGCCGGCTACAAAGCATATGTCCCTACTTTTCAACAAAAGATCCCAAGAGAATGAAGAAAAATTGATGATAGAAGTAAACTAGAAAGTTGTTCAAAATGGCATGCTCTATCTGAATTATGAAAGATTTTTGTTTAGGTTTAATATCCCTTTAAACATAAAAAAATTATTTCATGATTTAGGCAGAGCATACAATTTTCTAATATACTTCTGTTATCAAATTATTTTGTTCACTTGGTATCCTTTGTTGAAGGAGCAGCAGTGCATTACGGGGAGCTAGCTGATCACATTGGGTAAACCAATGACAAAAGGCATATAGGTGCACCTGAAAATCAGCTTCCACTATTGCATTGCGGCTTCTGAGCCTACCTTGGGTATGCTTTTCTACAAAGAATGCCAAGAGATCAAAGCAAATTAGATAATACAAACAAATTGGAAAGTTGATTTATAAAGAAAATTTAAATTCTAAAAACTAAAATTTGGGGTTTCATGTGCCTTTAAACTTTCAGCCCATAGTAAATAAAGTCATTAACACATTTCATATTCTGGTCAGGTAATACAGGTTAGTGATATAGGTTGGTAACCAAGGAAATACAGAGCATACTCACAGAGCGCAGTGGGCTGTGAAACAAAACAATAGCGAGTAAAACTAGATAGTGGTGGAAGGGGTCTTTTTCTCACTGGGTTTTCATGGAATTTTGATTACTGGAGTAAGATTTTATTAAATTCATTTTAAAATCACTATTCTATATTTATGGACAACCAAACAAACACTGCATTTATTACACGGTTGTTCACTTGTCCTTGAGACTGACTTACGAATTATTTGTTCAGCAGAGCAATATACTGATAATTAAATGATGTAAACTCCAGACGTCAAATTGAATGTTGGAACAGTAATTCTTAGCTTTACTAGTTGGAATGTAAGTGATATTGGCAGACACATACTCATACATGATTGAAAGCAGCGTACAGGAAAGACGATAAGCACGTGTTAATGTCATTGGTGGTTTCTACGCTACAGAAATACTTCCTTTGAGCATGGTTTTTCAATCCAATACTGAAGATGGGGAGTTTGGCAGCGCTGATGGGAAGAGAGAAACAGTAGAGGTAGGACGCCTGCTAACACTAACAGGAAAGGCCAAACATAAAAGTAGAGTACTATGTTTAAATAAACAATGCACACATGAAAGGCAGACGGACAAAGTGCTAGCTTCATTTATTTTCACAGTTACTAAACCAAGGTCACCAGTTGCCCAGTCATAAACACAAACGTTTTAGATCTCTGAACTTTGAAACAATGTGTACTTTAATTATATCTCAAAAATATTGATGGAGATAATACAATATATGTATGTGTATATACTGTATATATATATATATATATATATATATATATATATATATATATATATATATATATATATATATATATAAATATATATAATTTAATAGCAAAAACATGTATGTTTAAGTTCCTTAAAGAAGTGTTAAAACGCATGGAAATTTTTATTTCTTTCATGTAATTAGCAAGAGTCCATGAGCTAGTGACGTATGGGATATACATTCCTACCAGGAGGGGCAAAGTTTCCCAAACCTTAAAATGCCTATAAATACACCCCTCACCACACCCACAATTCAGTTTTTACAAACTTTGCCTCCGATGGAGGTGGTGAAGTAAGTTTGTGCTAGATTCTACGTTGATATGCGCTCCGCAGCAAGTTGGAGCCCGGTTTTCCTCTCAGCGTGCAGTGAATGTCAGAGGGATGTGAGGAGAGTATTGCCTATTTGAATGCAGTGATCTCCTTCTACGGGGTCTATTTCATAGGTTCTCTGTTATCGGTCGTAGAGATTCATCTCTTACCTCCCTTTTCAGATCGACGATATACTCTTATATATACCATTACCTCTGCTGATTCTTGTTTCAGTACTGGTTTGGCTTTCTACAAACATGTAGATGAGTGTCCTGGGGTAAGTAAATCTTATTTTCTGTGACACTCTAAGCTATGGTTGGGCACTTTGTTTATAAAGTTCTAAATATATGTATTCAAACATTTATTTGCCTTGACTCAGAATGTTCAACTTTCCTTATTTTTCAGACAGTCAGTTTCATATTTGGGATAATGCATTTGAATTAATCATTTTTTCTTACCTTCAAAAATTTGACTCTTTTTTCCCTGTGGGCTGTTAGGCTCGCGGGGGCTGAAAATGCTTCATTTTATTGCGTCATTCTTGGCGCGGACTTTTTTGGCGCAAAAATTCTTTTCCGTTTCCGGCGTCATACGTGTTGCCGGAAGTTGCGTCATTTTTTTACGTTATTTTGCGCCAAAAATGTTGGCGTTCCGGATGTGGCGTCATTTTTGGCGCCAAAAGCATTTAGGCGCCAAATAATGTGGGCGTCTTATTTGGCGCTAAAAAATAAGGGCGTCGCTTTTGTCTCCACATTATTTAAGTCTTATTTTTTCATTGCTTCTGGTTGCTAGAAGCTTGTTCTTTGGCATTTTTTTCCCATTCCTGAAACTGTCATTTAAGGAATTTGATCAATTTTGCTTTATATGTTGTTTTTTCTCTTACATATTGCAAGATGTCTCACGTTGCATCTGAGTCAGAAGATGCTACAGGAAAATCGCTGTCTAGTGCTGGAGCTATCAAGCTAAGTGTATCTGCTATAATATTTGGTATCTGTTTCTCCAGCTGTTGTTTGTATTGCATGTCATGACAAACTTATTAATGCAGATAAAATTTCCTTTAGTACTGTTACATTACCTGTTGCTGTTCCGTCAACATCTAATTTTCAGAGTGTTCCTGATAAACATAAGAGATTTTATTTTTTAAATCCATTAAGAAGGCTATGTCTGTTATTTCTCCTTCTAGTTTACATAAAAGTCTTTTAAAACTTCGCTTTTTTCAGATGAATTTTTAAATGAACATCATCATTCTGATACTGATAATGGTTCTTCTGGTTCAGAGGTTTCTGTCTCAGAGGTTGATGCTGATAAATCTTTGTATTTGTTCAAGATGGAATTTATTCGTTCTTTATTTAAAGAAGTATTAATTGCATTAGAAATAGAGGATTCTGGTCCTCTTGATACTAAATCTAAACGTTTAATTAAGGTTTTTAAATCTCCTGTAGTTATTCCAGAAGTGATTAATCTCCCTGATGCTATTTCTGAAGTAATTTCCAGGGAATGGAATAATTTGGGTAATTCTTTTACTCCTTCTAAACGTTTAAGCAATTATATCCTGTGCCATCTGACAGATTAGAGTTTTTTTGGGACAAAATCCCTAAGGTTATGGGGCTGTCTCTACTCCTGCTAAATGTGCTACTATTCCTACGGTAGATAGTAATTCATTTTAAGGATCCTTTAGATAGGAAAATTGAATCCTTTCTAAGAAAAGCTTACTTATGTTCAGGTAATCTTCTTAGACCTGCTATATTTTTAGCGGAGGTTGCTGCAGCTTCAACTTTTTGGTTAGAAGCTTTAGCGCAACAAGTAACAGATCATAATTTTATAGCATTATTATTATTCTATAACATGCTAATAATTTTATTGGTGATACCATCTTTTGATATCATTAGAGTTGATGTCAGGTATATGTCTCTAGCTATTTTAGCTAGAAAAGTTTTATGGATTAAACTTGGAATGCTGATATGTCTTCTAAGTCAATTTTGCTTTCCTTTTCTTTCCAGGGTAATAAATTATTATTTCAACTGTTTCTGGAAGGAAGGGAACTTTTTTACCAAAGGATAAAAAATCTAAGGTAAATTTAGATCTAATAATCATTTTTTTCGTTCCTTTCCTCACAATAAGGAACAAAAGCCTGATCCTTCATCCTCAGGAGCGGTATCAGTTTGGAAACTATTTCCAGTTTGGAATATATCCAAGCCTTATAGAAAACCTATAGCCAGCTCCTAAGTACCCATGAAGGTGCGGACCTTATTCCAGCTCAGCTGGTATGGGGCAGATTACGTTTTCTTCAAAGAAATTTTGATCAATTCCGTTCTCAATTTCTGGTTTTAGAACATTGTTTCAGAAAGGTACAGCATTGGCTTCAGCTAAGGCCTCCTGCTAAGAGATTTTTTTCTTTCCCGTGTCCCAGTTAACACAGCAAAGGCTCAGCATTTCTGAAATGTGTTTCAGATCTAGAGTTGACTGGAGTAATTATGCCAGTTCCAGTTCTGGAACAGGGGCTGGGGTTTTATTTTATCTCTTCATTGTACCAAAGAAGGTCAATTCCTTCAGACCAGTTCCGGATCTATCAATATTGAATCGTTATGTAAGGATACCAACATTCAGTTTCTGTAGGACTGTCCTGCCTTTTGTTTAGCAAGGGCATTATATGTCTACAATAGATTTACAGGATGTGTATCTGCATATTCCGATTCATCCAGATCACTTTTAGTGTCTGAGATTCTCTTTTTAGACAAGCATTACCAGTTTTGTGGCTCTACCGTTTGGCCTAGCTTCAGTTCCAAGAATTTTTTTCAAAGATTCTCGGTGCCCTTCTTTCTGTAATCAGAGAACAGGGTTTTGGTATTTCCTTATTGGACGATATCTGGGTACTTGCTCAGTCTTCTCATTTTCGAAGAATCTCATATGAATCGACTTGTGTTGTTTCTTCAAGTTCATGGTTGGAGGATCAATTTACCAATCAGTTCATTGATTCCTCAGACAAGGGTAACCTTTTTAGGTTTCTAGTATAGATTCAGTGTCTATGACTCTGTCCTTGTCAGACAAGAGAAGTTTAACATTGATTTCAGCTTGTCAAAACCTTCAGTCACAATCATTCCCTTTGGTAGCCTTATGCATGGAAATTTTAGGTCTTAGGACTGCCGCATCAGATGCGATCTCCTTTGCTCATTTTCACATGCGACCTCTTCAGCTCTGTATGCTGAACTAATGGTGCAGGGATTACTCAAAGATATCTCACTTAATATCTTTAAACCGATTATACGACACTCTCTGACATGGTGGACAGATCACCATCGTTTAGTTCAGGGGGCTTCTTTGTTCTTCCGACCTGGACTATAATCTCAACAGATGCAAGTCTTACAGGTTGGGGAGCTGTGTGGGGGTATCTGACGGCACAAGGGGTTTGGGAATCTCAGGAGGTGAGATTTCCGATCAATATTTTGGAACTCCGTGCAATTTCAGAGCTCTTCAGTCTTGGCCTCTTCTGAAGAGAGAGTTGTTCATTTGTTTTCAGATAGACAATGTCACAACTGTGGCATACATCAATCATCAAGGAGGGACTCACAGTCCTCTGGCTATGAAAGAAGTATCTCGAATTTTGGTTTGGGCGGAATCCAGCTCCTGTCTAATCTCTGCGGTTCATATCCCAGGTATGGACAATTGGAAAGCGGATTATCTCAGTCGCCAAACGTTGCACCTGGGCGAATGGTCTTCACCCAGAGGTATTTCCTCAGATTGTTCAAATGTGGGAACTCCCAGAAATAGATCTGATGGCTTCTCATCTAAACAAGAAACTTCCCTGGTATCTGTCCGGATCCAGGGATCCTCGGGCGGCGGCAGTGGAGGCATTATCTCTTCCTTAAAAGTGTCATCCTGCCTATATCTTTCCGCCTCTAGTTCTTCTTCCAAGGGTATTCTCCAATATTCTAAGGAATGCTCGTTTGTCCTGCTGGTAGCTCCAGCATGGCCTCACAGGTTTTGGTATGCGGATCTTGTCCGGATGACCTCTTGCCAGCTGTGGACTCTTCCGTTAAGACCAGTCTTCTGTCTCAAGGTTCTTTTTTCCATCAGGATCTCAAAACCTTAATTTTAAGGTGTGGAGTTTGAACGCTTGATTCTTGGTCAAAGAGGTTTCTCTGACTCTGTGATTGATACTATGAGACAGGCTCGTAAATCTGTATCTAGAGAGATATATTATAGAGTCTGGAAGACTTATATTTCTTCAGGATGGTTTAGATAAAGGTTTGTCCGCAAGTTTCTTGAAAGACAAATCTCTGCTCTTTCTGTTCTTTTTCACAGAAGGATTGCTAATCTTCCTGATATTCATTGTTTTGTACAAGCTTTGGTTCGTATAAAATCTGTCATTAAGTCAATTTCTCCTCCTTGGAGTTTGAATTTGGTTCTGGGGGCTCTTCAAGCTCCTCCTTTTGAACCCATGCATTCTTTGGTCATTATATTACTTTCTTGGAAAGTTTTGTTTCTTTTGGCCATCTCTTCTGCCAGAAGAGTCTCTGAATTATCTACTCTTTTTTGTGAGTCTCCTTTTCTGATTTTGCATCAGGATAAGGCGGTGCTGCGAACTTCTTTTGAATTTTTTACCTTAGGTTGTGAATTCTAACAACATTAGTAGAGAAATTGTGGTTCCTTCATTATGTCCTAATCCTATGAATTCTAAGGAGAAATCATTGCATTCTTTGGATGCTGTTAGAGCTTTGTAATATTATGTTGAAGCTATTAAGTCTTTCTGAAAGACTTCTAGTCTATTTGTCATCTTTTACGGTTCTAGAAAAGATCAGAAAGCTTCTGCCATTTCTTTGGCATCTTGGTTGAAATCTTTATTTCATCATGCCTATGTTGAGTCGGGTAACACTCTGCCTCAAAGGATTACAGCTCATTCTACTAGGTTAGTTTCTACTTCCTGGGCGTTTAAGAATGAAGCTTCGGTTGATCAGATTTGCAAAACAGCAAATTGGTCCTCTTTGCATACTTTTACTAAATTCTACCATTTTGATGTGTTTTCTTCTTCTGAAGCAGTTTTTGGTAGAAACGTACTTCAGGCAGTGGTTTCAGTTTGAATCTTCTGCTTATGTTTTTTCATTAAAAATTTTATTCTGGGTGTGGATTATTTTCAGCAGGAATTGGCTGTCTTTATTTTATCCCTCCCTCTCTAGTGACTCTTGTGTGGAAAGATCCACATCTTGGGTAATCATTATCCCATACGTCACTAGCTCATGGACTCTTGCTAATTACATGAAAGAAAACATAATTTATGTAAGAACTTACCTGATAAATTCATTTCTTTCATATTTGCAAGAGTCCATGAGGCCCGCCCTTTTTTGTGGTGGTTTTGATTTTTTTGTATAAAGCACAATTATTCCAATTCCTTATTTTATATGCTTTCGCACTTTTTTCTTATCACCCCACTTCTTGGCTATTCGTTAAACTGAATTGTGGGTGTGGTGAGGGGTGTATTTATAGGCATTTTAAGGTTTGGGAAACTTTGCCCCTCCTGGTAGGAATGTATATCCCATACGTCACTAGCTCATGGACTCTTGCTAATATGAAAGAAATGAATTTATCAGGTAAGTTCTTACATAAATTATGTTTTTAAATTTGTATTATTATATTATTACATTCTTTGGAGTTGGTGAGCCTAATTTGGAAATTCCATGCTTGTATCTTAAACATTGGCATTAAAACGTGTTGTTGGGCATGAGAGTGTACTGTGCGAGAGAAGTATGTGAAGTGTGTGTCTTTTGTCTGACATAGGCCACGTTCGGGTAGCGCTCAGGAGCTAGTCGAGGCCCTTCACTTCCAGCGATGACGTAACGCTAGGTGACGTCACAAGCAAGGGAAAAAACGTTCGCATGCGCAAAGGGATCTGCTGCACAATAATGGACTTTGCGCATGCAAACGTTTTTTCTAAGCTCCCTTGTAGCATTGTTACACAACACCGTTGTTACGTCGAGAATGGTTTTCCCAGTGTTTCTGGTTTCCCCTGCCTCTCGACAAACATCGGAACTCCGACCCACCTCCATTCAGCTGCTCTCAGCTCAGCCCCTGTAGCGTATCCTGCCCCATTCAGCTAATAATAAATAAAGATATAAGGGCTGCAGCTCCCATCACTCACATGGGGCAGGTTAAGTTACAGGGGCTGAGCTGAACGCAGCCATAACAATGCTGCAGGCAGCGATATACAGCTAACGGTCTTAGAGGCTACAGTGCAATACAGACTGGGTCTGCAAATCACACAATCCTCTGCAGTCCAATGCTGCTTCTGAGCATGTTTTAAAGGGACAGTCTACACCTTAGTCATCTTACCTTAGATTAAGCTGCAAATATCCTCCTGCACCATTTCTATATCATGCACCTTGAACAATAAAAACGTTTTTTTTTAAATGCATATTGTTTCTGGTCACTTTGAAATGGCTGCAAAGCTCTGCCCACTGATGATATGGAAAGGGGTACAGGATGATATTTGCAGCTTAACCTAAAGTAAGACTTTAAGATGACTAAGGTGTAGACTGTCCCTTTAACTTAAATTTTCCAATTGTTATATCTCAGCAACAACTGCTTGTTTTACCAAAAAAAAAAAAACGTTTTTTCGCAATATGTTTGGCTATTCTTTTTTTTAAATAATTAGATATAGCAAAATTAACCATTTTTAGAATTTGAGTACTTAAAACATTTGTTGCTTTGGTGTAAAAATGTATACCTGCCCCATGCTCTCCAACCAAAAAGGTTTTAAAAAGTCTTCAAATCAATTAGCTGTTGGCAAATTGTAGTCGTTTGAAAACCTAGGCTAGAGTATTTGCCTTTTGGTCTCTTTACAGACTGTGGAACAGGAATATGTTTTACATAAATGCAAGAGAAGTTTAATGCCTATTCAATAACTCAAAAATTACTCAACCAATTGACTTTGTTTTCACCCAAGTTTTAAAGAAATTTGTTCACAAACTTAATATAATACAAATTGTAAAGCACCTTAAAATCAAGATTTATCTTTTGCACAGTCAGGTGTATCCTGTCCAAAATCCCTATACATATTCATATAATTCCACTATCCAATAGTTTTTGTGCAGCTGTCAATTAGTGTTTAGATTTTTTTTTTTTCATTCAATTTGTCCTGAAATTCCTAACATACATCAGAATATAAATGCAATTTGTCTTGTAGAAAACTTCTCTTTATTCAGTAAAGCAACATACCAGATAAACTAAAATTCAATAGAAAATAATGTTTTAGTCTGTTAGAGCCTGCCCTCTTTCATGGTATAATAATCTACCTTTAGAATTAAGATGCCCGCATTATGTATACAAAAAGAATTGTTTTTTTGGGGGGCTGGGCAAACTAGCAAAAGCGAGACCTTAGGTTTTCTGGGGCAGAGAGGTTTTGGGTTTCTTCCAGTCCTTCAAAAAAACAAAATATACATAACCAAAGTAAACCTAAAATATGTGATTAAATGATCCAGTATTGATAATGACTGCCTATTGTGTTTAATGGCATTTTTTTATTGCCCATAAGTATTAGTTCTTAATATATGAAATTAATAATTTGTTATGGTTTTGGGTAATAAGTTTAAATGCATAATTACGACTATAAATTCTTATTTTGCTGATTACATTTTAGCTTTATATGGGCCAGATTACTCCACTCAGTAATACAAGTGCACGCAAATGTGCGCTAGTATTACAAGTTAGGTGCAATGCAAACGCTACCTCCAATGGGAGCCTCGTTCTCATGCCCTGAGACAAGGCATCAAAGCAAGTAAGTTGCGCAGCAGCGCAGCGATGGGCAGCAAATTGAAATATATATGTATATGTTTATATACATATATATTTATGTATTTATATGTGTATATACACATATTAACACATAAATATATATGTATATAATCATATACATATATATTTACAGGGAACACACAGTCCCCATAGACCACAATGTAAAGGCACTTTTCAGTGCGTTTTTTTTTCTAATACCTCACATCCCCACACTTTAACCCCTCATAACTGTCTCTGGGCATGTAATTTTAAACAACTTTCCAATTTACTTTTATCACCAATTTTACTTCGTTCTCTTGGTATTCTTAGTTAAAATATAAACCTAGGCGGCTTGTATGTTAATTTCTTAGACCTTGAAGGCTGCCTCTTATCGGAATGCATTTTGACAGTTTTTCACCACTAGAGGGCATTAGTTCATGTGTGTCATAGAAATAACATTGTGCTCACGCACTTGGAGTTACATAGTAGCCAGCACTGATTGGCTAAAATGCAAGTCTTTCACAAGAACTGAAATAAGGGGGCAGTTTGCAGAGGCTTAGATACAAGATAATCACAGAGGTAAAAAGTGTATTAATATAACTGTGTTGGTTATGCAAAACTGGGGAATGGGTAATAAAGGAATTATCTATCTTTTTAAACAATAACAATTATGGTTAAGCAAATTTCTAATTTACTCCTATTATCAAATTTTCTTAGTTGTCTTATCAATTTCTTCGCTCTCTTGCTATTTCTTTTTTTTAAAAAGCAAGGAATCTAAGCTTAGGAGCCAGCCCATTTTTATTCCAGCAACTGAGTAGCCCTTGCTGATTGGTGGGTAAATGTAGCCACCAATCAGCAAGCGCTATCCAGGGTGCTGATCCAAAAATGGGCCGGCTCCTAAGCTTAGATTATAGGAGTCAATTAGAAAGTTGCTTAAAATTGCATGCTCTATCTGAACCATGAAAGAAAAAACTGGGGTTTAGTATCCCTATAAAGGACCACTCAGTGCAGTAGAATTACACAATTAACAAGTACATAATGAAAAGATAATGAAATAGCACTTACTCTGAATTTTAAATAAGCAGTAGATTTTTTTCTGACAAATTTATTTTTTCTCCTATTTTCCAGCCCCCTGTATCATGTGACAGACATCAGCCAATCACATAATAGTATACGTATACCCTGTGAGCTTGTTCACATGCTCAGTAGGATCTTGTTTCCCAGAAAGTGTTCATATAAAAAGATTGTGCAAAATTTAATAATGGAAGCAAATTGGAAAGTGTCTTAAAACTGTATAATACATAATTATATCTAGCATTTATTTAATGTCTATTTAAAGGGTCAGTCTACTCCAGAATTGTTATTGTTTAAAAAGATATATATAATAGCTTTATTACCCGTTCCCCAGTTTTGCATAATCAACACGGTTATATTAATACACTTTTTACCTCTGTGATTACCTTGTATCTAAACTTCTGCAGACTGCACCCTTATTTCAGTTCTTTGACTGATTTGCATTTAAAAAAAAAAATAGAAAAAAAATAAACAAAAAGAGAAAAGATATCCAGCAGTGATTCCAAAAGTTAAAACATAACCTTTATTGGTATTTAAAAACACATGGAGTGTAGACACTAACGATGTGTCATGTAGGAAAAAGCCTACGTGTTTTTGCCCTCTCCATAGTCATAGCTTAATGTGCATGTTAAGTCAGCCTTCTTAAAACAGGTAAAACAAAACCATATTGGTGCACTAAAACATGGCATCATTCAAAACATTTAAATTCTTAAAGGGACGTGTATCTATTATTACACCTATACCAAATGACTTTATTAACACCTTCTAATGGTTGTATTCTGGTATTTAAAGGGCCAGTAAACCTAGAAAATAATGTTATATAATTCTGCACATAATGGCATATGTTCTTCCAGTTTTTACTGATGTAAACATATTTCCAACCTTGACAAAGTCACATGCTCTGCACCTAATGTGTTTACACCTGTACATACCACAATGTGTAAGCCAGGAGCTCTGTGTTGTAGATATGGATTTCAATACTGATGGAGACAAAATGTTCATTAGGTATTCTCCCCTCCTATATAAACATCTGACTCCCTTCTCTCCTAGCCCTGTTAATTTATCACCAGCAGTAAGAATTTGAAAATGTTTCTTCACTATCCTACAGATCTGATCATATTCAGAGCTATAATCTGTTACAAATTTAGTACCAGAGAAACCACCCCCATCCTTCATTGTTTTTTCTTGTAGTAGAGTTTTCCAATCTATTTTAGCTACCTCTCGTGCAGCCTTCTGGATTACTTTTCAAGAATAACCATTGACTTTTAAACGTTCAGTCAAATCATTGGCTTGTTAATTATACTGTACACCTTGGGAACAATTCCTCTTCAAACGAATGAACTGTCCTTTTGCTATAGCATAGGGTACATGTCTTGTGTTTCTGCTGCTAGTATGAAGCAATGAGTTGCCTGCTATTGGTTTGCAGAAAACAGTGGTCTCTAATTCTCCATTTTAAGACATTTGACTGTCACATCCAAATAATCAATTGAGTTAACATGAAAGTAAAATTATATTCATTGTTATTAATCCAGTGTACAAATTCACTGCCATTACTTTCTCCTTCTATCCATATTAAGATCAAGTCATCAATAAATCGTTTGTACAATCTGATGTCGTTTTTGAATTGATTTCCCAGATGTCTAGATGTTTGAAAGTTCCCACCACCTAAATACAAGTTGGCGTAAGAGGGGGCAAACTTGGCCCCTATCGCCGTCCTATATCTCTGCAAATAGATTTCGCCTTCAAATTCAAAGCAATTATGACTTAATAGGAATGAAGTTACCTCAGCAACAAATTACTGAAATGGAATGGTACCAAATACATCCTCAAAAAATATTTGATGGCCTCAATTCCTCTATTATGAGGTATAGATGAATATAACGAGGCAGAATCGATCGTAAACCAATTATACTCCTCTCTCCAAGATTCCATCTATAAAAAGCCAAGTAAATGTTTAGTATCTCTGAGAAAACTGGGTAGTGCTGATACCAATGGTTGTAAGATGGCATCTAGCCACTGTGATACATGTTCAGTAAAATATCCTATTCCACTAACATTAGGCCTGCCTGTACTTTAGTCAAGGTTTTATGCACCTTTGGTAGGTGATGGAAGATGGGAGTTACTGATGAATCAATCTGCAGGAATTTAAAGGTGGATTTATCAAAAAAGCCCTCCATCATCCATCATCTAACACATCTTTAAGCTCTTTTTGATATTTTCTAATGGGATTTCCTCTAAGTTTTTCATAACCTTTAGCATTGTTGAGCTGTCTCAATGCTTCATCAATGTAATCTTGTAGATTGAGTACAACTACAGAGCCTCTCTTGCCCGCTGATTTGATAACAATCTGTCTATTCTCTTGCAGCTTTCTCAAGCACTCTTTTTCCGATTTAGACAGATTGCTAGCAACAGGTACCCTATGACTCTTAAGATTCACAGGATCAGACTCAACCCTTCTGTAGAAAGTTTCTAGTATTTGTCCCCTACTCTGCATTGGATATAAAGCAAACTTATTTCTAAATCCTAAAAAATGATTTACTCTTAAAGAGTCAGGGCTGGTTTGACTGTCTCTCCGTAAAGCTTCTAGGGACAATACATTACATTCTTCATTAAAAGTAAATGTGGATGTGGTAATGTTGGAATTATTTATCAAAGTCCCAGAAAAATCCTCCACCCTTGTGCTCTGTTCTCCAGTGTGTTTTGTTTTGTTTAGGGTAATATTTCTTATAAAACGGTTGACATCGATCATAGTTTTAAAAAACTATTTTTAAAAAAATAGCCTGGTATTTCGGTGCTGGACTGTCATTGGGCAGGATCAGACTGATATGCTACTGGATATTTTTTCTCTGTGAAGGGGCATAGTGTGCAAAAAGAACGTGCACCCTGAGTTGCAATTTAAATGAACAGGCATGGAAGTTATTCTAGCTTTTGTTCTATCTCAGGAGTGCTGTTCTCTTTCTCTTTTTTCATAGTTTTAAAAATGTCAAAAATCTTTGCTGGGGACATAACCTAACCCATATCCAAAGACTTTCTTATTCAATCTGAAAAGGTAATGCTGGACAGGTTAATTACTTGGTAGGTTTGTACCTCTGTTGTGATCTTGTCTCTCTCTGAGGGTATCTTTGTAGGTTCATATATCATCTCCCTCCCCCTGGGTGCTGGCCCTGGTATGGAAAAATCCTATTCTACATCACTTCTGTCTACATCAACTGAATTTTCTGTCCTAGATGGAGAAGCTCTATAATTAGAGGCAATAGAGTGTTGCAACATAGTATTAGATATGGGGACTTTAGGTCTAACCACCAAGGCTGAGGCAAGATATTTGTCTCTCGGTGGAGAGGTATTTTGCTTATCAGAAGTTTCTTGTTTCAAAATACCCTTCTGATTGATTGTTTCATCCTCAGTATTGGAGGCTACCCCATCTTCTTCTAATTCTATCTCACTGTCTGAGAATGTGACTAGTTTATTTGTCTGAGATCTATTTCTATTCCTCCTTCTATTTCTACCTTATGATCTAGACATGGTTTTCAGGAAAAAGTAAAGTTTTAACTTTTGGTTTTGATTACTACTAAGCAATTGTTTGCATGGACTTGGATTTTAGCCAATCAGTTCTCTCTCATAAGTATCTCCACGGGTGTGACCACAATATTTTTTATATGGCACACTTGAACTAACACCCTCTAGCTGTGAAAAACTGTCAAATGCAGAGGCGACCTTCAAGGGCTTAGAAATTAGCATATTATCCTACCTAGGTTTAGCTTTCAACTAAGAATGCCAAAAAAACAAATCAAATTCGATGATAAAAGTGAATTGGAAAAAAATTGCTTCTCTCACTTCTCTCTGTCTCACACACACACACACACACACGCTCTCTCACACACACACAAGCCCTCATACACATACATACACTTCTATCTGTCTCTCACACACACACTCACACACAAGCCCTCATACACATACACACTTCTCTCTGTCTCACACACACACTCACACACAAGAATACACATACACGTACATCTCTCTGTCTCACACAAACACACACACACACACACACACACACTCACACACAAGCTCTCATACACATACACACACTTCTCTCTGTCTCTCTCTCACGCACACACACACTCACACAAGCCCTCATACACATACACACACACTCACACAAGCCCTCATACACATACACACGCTTCTCTCTGTCTCTCACACACACACACACACACACACAGACAAGCCCTCATACACATACACACACTTCTCTCTGTCTCACACACACACACACACACACTCACACAAGCCCTCATACACACACTTCTCTCTGTCTCGCACACGCACACTCACACACACACAAGCCCTCATACACATATACACACTTCTCTCTGTCTCTCTCACACACACACTCACACACACACACACACACACAAGCCCTCATACACATACACATGCTTCTCTCTGTCTCACACACACAGACAAGCCCTCATACACATACACACACTTCTCTCTGTCTCACACACACACACACACTCACACACACACACAAGCCCTCATACACATACACACGCTTCTCTCTGTCTCACACACACAAACAAGCCCTCATACACATACATACACTTCTCTCAATCTCACACATACACATACACTCATACACACAAGCCCTTATACACATACACACACTTCTCTCTGTCTCACACACACGCCCTCATACACGCAATCTTTAAGATTAAAGGGACAGTCTACATGAAAATAGTTATTGTATAAAAAGATAGATAATCCCTTTATTATCCTTTCCCCTTTTCTTCATAACCAACACTATTATATTAATATACTTTTTTTTATCTCTATGATTATCTGTATCTAAACCCCTGTGGACTGCCACTTATCACAGTGCTTTTTCTAAACTTGCATTTTAGCCAATTAATGCTGTTTCTTGTATAACCATTAATTATTCTTCACAGGAGTGAGCACAATGTTACCTATATTGCACACATAAACTAGCACTGTGTGGCAATTGTGCAAGATTAAAAAAACCTAATAAAAAGCACTGAGATAAGGGGCAGCCTGCAGGGTCTTAAAAATAGGCAAACTTAGAGGTTTAAAGTATATTAATATAACAATGTTAGTTATGCAAAGCTGGAGAATAGGTAGCAAAGGCGTTATCTATCTTTTTAAGCAATAAAAAAATCATGTAGACTGTGCCTTTAAAGCTGCCCATAAGAGGGAACTTTTGCCAAGAACATTGTAAAGATAAAACTGAGACACCTTATAGGGAAGCATAACATTGGTGGCATAATACAATTACAATATTATAACAATAGGGGTATAAAGATCATTTACAAATTCAGATTATTCTAACATTGGTGCTTAAATAATCTAGATTTTATTAAAGACAGGAGGCGAATATTTTACATTTATTTTTACTGACTTCCAAACAGCAGCAAGGAAAACAATAATATAGTAACACAAAGACATCCAATCAGCTGAGAGCACATCATATAACCACACAAGCACGGGAAATAACTTCCTCTTTTCGCTGCCATAACAGAAGAAGGAAAGTCCATCCACTCGAAGACTTTACCCAGGACAACCAAAGAGATTCCATGAAAAAAGAGAGAATATAGACATCCCAGTTCCAAGCGAGCAAAGCTCAATTTAGCTGAAAACAAACAAAAGAAAAAGGGAGAAGTAATACTGCTACTATAACAGTAAACAAACCTACGGAGAACAAAGGTTAACAAAGGTTAAAATAACAGCTCCACAGCAGCATAATAATATATATGTACATAATATATGAATATTATTAATTATTCAATTTAGTTATTTATTTATACTTCCAGGGGGAGGGAAGAGGTGGGAAAATATTCACCTCCTGGCTTTAATAAAATCTAGATTATTTAGGCTCCAAGGTTAGAATAATCTGAATTTTATGGCAAGACAGGAGGCTTCATATTTTGCATATTTTAAAGCCCGAAAAGGACAGAGAGAAATGTATGAGGAGAAAAATATATCAAGCTGAAAGACCCAATGGTCGAAGTCCAAGAAACACGAAGGCAACAGCCCACCAGAGAAGGGAGTAAGTATGCACGACCCCAAAATGAAAGAGCTCCAAAGGGAGGAGGACATACCCGCCAGGTGTGAACCCTTTCATCCATGGAACGGAATCTGACGAAGATCCACTAAGGTCTTCAGCCTAGAGAGATAAAGAGGAAGCTGAAGAATCCTCTGAGAACAGGGTAGAACCCAATTAGAAGGCGAAGAGGATTTGAGAAAATAGAGAAGGAGACGCCTTCTGAGAAAGGATGAAAAATGAACATCATCAGAGCCCTCGGGACTGAAATTTGCCAATGAAACCAGGCAAAAGGGCCATGGCCAAGGACGCTGAAAGCTGAAAAGCTAGTTCCTGGAAAAATGAAAGAACCGCATAGCCAGAGACTCCAATAACAAGGTAAGAGGGATCTCTACCCAGGGCAGCACTTCAAATGGAATATGACCCACAGAAAGGCAGAGCAGGACCGATTGACAGGCCTGGAAGAAAACCTAGAGGGGAGAGGGAAGACACACTGACATGAAAGGGGAAGGTAGGAAAGGGAATCAATGTCCATTCCCAAGCTCCAATGAACTCAGACTGTCCAGTGTAGTATAGCAGAACTTTCTAGAACCTGGGGCCCAGGGTTCACACAGTGGGAGGACACCTCATGCGAAAGCCTACAGACAACCAGAGTCCCAGGAAATCTGCTAGACAGGTGATTCAGATGCCCTAGGGGACAAATGTTCTGGGTCCTAAGACTACAAGATGATGCCGCCTCTAGATACTGGAAACTCTCAACTGATGAGAAACCATTGGACACTTTTGGTATGAAATTGTTCAGAACAATCTGATAGTGCAGGAAAAGGCCATTAGAAGGCGGAGAGGGCAAGAAAATGGCTTGGATGAAAAAGGACATGAGGCCAAAGATTCTCAACAAATGCGAATCGAAATAGAGACAGCGGCCCAAAGTAGGTCGGATCTCTAACCTGAATTGGTATATCTTCTCCTAAAGGAAAAAGGAGATGGCCCTGGGATGCATCTAAGGAGAAAACCAGGAAATTAATGCCTAGATTTAGAGTTTTGTCGGTAACGACCCGCGTAGCTAACACTGGCTTTTTTTCCCCCGCACCTTTTAAATACCGCTGGTATTTAGAGTTCAAAGAAGGGCTGCGTTAGGCTCCAAAAAGGGAGCGTAGAGCATAATTTACCGCCACTGCAACTCTCAATACCAGCGGTGCTTACGGACGCGGTCAGCTTCAAAAACGTGCTCGTGCACGATTCCCCCATAGAAAACAATGGGGCATTTTGAGCTGAAAAAAAACCTAACACCTGCAAAAAAGCAGCGTTCAGCTCCTAACGCAGCCCCATTGTTTCCTATGGGGAAACACTCCCTATGTCTGCACCTAACATGTACCCCGAGACTAAACACCCCTAACCTTACACTTATTAACCCCTAATCTGCTGCCCCCGCTATCGCTGACCCCTGCATATTATTATTAACCCCTAATCTGCCGCTCCGTACACCGCCGCAACCTACATTATACCTATGTACCCCTAATCTGCTGCCCATAACACCGCCGACCCCTATATTATATTTATTAACCCCTAATCTGCCCCCCACAACGTCGCCTCCACCTACCTACAATTATTAACCCCTAATCTGCCGACCGGACCTCACCGCTACTATAATAAATGTATTAACCCCTAATCCGCCTCAATAACCCTATAATAAATAGTTAAACTAAAACACACAGTAGAATTATTCAGCGCTAGGTTCTACAGTTACAATCAATAGTGGTATATAACAAAGACACAGGATCTTTCAAAAAAGTGTATGAAAGAAATGAGTCCTTCACAAGTGAAAATCTTCAAAGTCAGTATTATATCAAAAAATACCTGTTAGGTCTCAAAACATAGATGTATGTTACTTTTGAAATGAATAATGCTGTCAATTTCCAAACGTTTTTTTCTTTTTTGTTGCTCCTCTCCTTGCCGCTCCTTTTAAATCTCCTCTTTTCTCAGGTGATTGTAGGATCCAAAACCCAGATATGTTACCAAAAAAAACAAAGCGCAAAAGAAAGGATTCAAGTGTAGTTATAAGGCACCAGATATAGCGCAATATATATGAATCTACTCACCAGATTTTTGAAGTAAAATGCCTTTATTGTATTACAACAGTAATAAAAACAATTCTATGTCCGTACACAGGTCGAGCCCCTCTGTGGGGCGGGGACACCTTCAAGCCGGAGAGGGAGGGGGAAAAAATACCAGCAATGTTGTTTCACTAATGTCGATATTTACGCTTTTAATTTTTAAAAAAATTCTTTTAATGAAATCTTTCAAATTGGCTGATTTCGGTAATATAAAATATAGGGGTATTTTATGAATCAATAAGTGAAAATGTAAATAGATGAATTAAGGTTCGTGTTTATATAGTATCTCTTTATATAATACAGTATATTGTGTATATTTCTGAGTGTTTTATTAATCTTTAATATGTATATGAATTTCAAATGAAGTGTAAAACAACATTATAATGATGGACTAGTAGAGAACATTATTTAGATATTGGCCAATCCGGAAACAAGGAGAAGACCAGGCCTCTGTAATGGGGGCGGACTTAATACATACGGGTATAAATTGCAAAATTTCAAACAACCTAATATCAGTTGTATCTGGACTATATCCCCTTGATAAAGCCCGGCGAGTACCGGGGGAAACGCGTTGGGGTTTGCACATTTGTCTGGAGCACCCAGGAGCAGAGCTGTTTGACTGAGGGCGGGTATTCCGGAAAGCCTGCCGCAGGTTGTATCCTGTCAATCAACATCTTCCAGCCATCAGCTGTTTGTGCCGGGTGCTGTGTACGGACATAGAATTGTTTTTATTACTGTTGTAATACAATAAAGGCATTTTACTTCAAAAATCTGGTGAGTAGATTCATATATATTGCGCTATATCTGGTGCCTTATAACTACACTTGAATCCTCTCTTTTGCGCTTTGTTTTTTTTGGTAACCTATAATAAATAGTATTAACCGCTAATCTGCCCTCCCTAACATCGCCGACACCTAACTTCAAGTATTAACCCCTAATCTGCCGACCGGACCTCACCGCTACTCTAATAAATTTTTTAACCCCTAAAGCTAATTCTAACCCTAACACTAACACCCCCTAAGTTAAATATAATTTAAATCTAACTAAATAAATTAACTCTTATTAAATAAATTATTCCTATTTAAAGCTAAATACTTACCTGTAAAATAAACCCTAATATAGCTACAATATAAATTATAATTATATTGTAGCTATTTTAGGATTAATATTTATTTTACAGGCAACTTTGTAATTATTTTAACCAGGTACAATAGCTATTAAATAGTTAATAACTATTTAATGGCTACCTAGTTAAAATAATTACAAAATTACCTGTAAAATAAACCCTAACCTACGTTACAATTAAACCTAACACTACACTATCAATAAATTAAATAAACTACCTATAATTATCTACAATTAAACCTAACACTACACTATCAATAAATTAATTACATACAAATACCTACAAATAAATACAATTAAATAAACTAACTAAAGTACAAAAAATAAAAAAGAACTAAGTTACAAAAAATAAAAAAATATTTACAAACATTAGAAAAATATTACAACAATTTTAAACTAATTACACCTACTCTAAGCCCCCTAATAAAATAACAAAGCCCCCCAAAATAAAAAAATGCCCTACCCTATTCTAAAATTAAAATAGAAAAGCTCTTTTACCTTACCAGCCCTTAAAAGGGCCCTTTGCGGGGCATGCCCCAAAGAATTCAGCTCTTTTGCCTGTAAAAAAAAACCATACAATACCCCCCCCCAACATTACAACCCACCACCAACATACCTCTAATCTAACCCAAACCCCCCTTAAATAAACCTAACACTAAGCCCCTGAATTAAGGTAGGAACATTCTGATTGGCTGATGGAATCAGCCAATCAGATTCAAGTTCAATCCGATTGGCTGATCCGATCAGCCAATCAGATTGAGCTCACATTCTATTGGCTGTTCCGATCAGCCAATAGAATGCAAGCTCAATCTGATTGGCTGATGGGATCAGCCAATCGGATTGAAATTGAATCTGATTGTCTGATTCCATCAGCCAATCAGAATTTTCCTACCTTAATTCCGATTGGCTGATAGAATCCTATCAGCCAATCGGAATTTGAGGGACGCCATCTTGGATGACGTCCCTTAAAGGAACCTTCATTCGTCGTCTAGTCGTCGGAAGAAGAGGATGGATCCGCGCCGGAGGTCTTCAAGATGGAGCCGCTCGTCATCGGATGGAAGAACATAGAAGATGCGGCTTGGATGAAGATGTTTGCCGGTCCGGATCTACTCTTCTGCCCGGATAGGATGAAGACTTCTGCCAGAAGATGGAATTCTTTAGCCGCCGCTTGGATCAAGACTTCAGCCGGAGGATGAACGTCACTATTCAGCCCCCGCTTGGGCTTGGATGAAGACTTCGGAGGCTCTTCTGGACCGATCGGGACCTGGTGTGGTGAAGACAAGGTAGGGATATCTTCAGGGGCTTAGTGTTAGGTTTATTTAAGGGGGTTTTTGGTTAGATTAGGGGTATGTGGGTGGTGGGTTGTAATGTTGGGGGGGTATTGTATGTTTTTTTTTACAGGCAAAAGAGCTGAATTCTTTTGGCCATGCCCCGCAAAGGGCCCTTTTAAGGGCTGGTAAGGTAAAAGAGCTTTTCTATTTTAATTTTAGAATAGGGTAGGGCATTTTTTTATTTTGGGGGGCTTTGTTATTTTATTAGGGGCCTTATTGTAGGTGTAATTAGTTTAAAATTGTTGTAATATTTTTCTAATGTTTGTAAATATTTTTTTATTTTTTGTAACTTAGTTCTTTTTTATTTTTTGTACTTTAGTTAGTTTATTTAATTGTATTTATTTGTAGGTATTTGTATGTAATTAATTTATTGATAGTGTAGTGTTAGGTTTAATTGTAGATAATTGTAGGTAGTTTATTTAATTAATTTATTATTAGTGTAGTGTTAGGTTTATTGTAACGTAGGTTAGGATTTATTTTACAGGTAATTTTGTAATTATTTTAACTAGGTAGCCATTAGTTATTAACTATTTAATAGCTATTGTACCTGGTTAAAATAATTACAAAGTTGCCTGTAAAATAAATATTAATCCTAAAATAGCTACAATATAATTATAATTTATATTGTAGCTATATTAGGGTTTATTTTACAGGTAAGTATTTAGCTTTAAATAGGAATAATTTATTTAATAAGAGTTAATTTATTTCGTTAGATTTAAATTATATTTAATTTAGGGGGGTGTTAGTGTTAGGGTTAGAATTAGCTTTAGGGGTTAAAAAATTTATTAGAGTAGCGGTGAGGTCCGGTCGGCAGATTAGGGGTTAATACTTGAAGTTAGGTGTCGGCGATGTTAGGGAGGGCAGATTAGGGGTTAATACTATTTATTATAGGGTTATTGAGGTCGGGAGTGAGGCGGATTAGGGGTTAATACATTTATTATAGGGGCGGTGAGGTCCGGTCAGCAGATTAGGGGTTAATAATTGTAGGTAGGTGGAGGCGACGTTGGGGGCGGCAGATTAGGGTTTAATAAATATAATATAGGGGTCGGCGGTGTTAGGGGCAGCAGATTAGGGGTACATAGGGATAACGTAGCTGGCAGCGGTGTGCGGTCGGCAGATTAGGGGTTAAAATTTTTAATAGAGTGGCGGCGATGTGGGGGGGGGCCTCGGTTTAGGGGTACATAGGTAGTTTATGGGTGTTAGTGTACTTTAGAGCACAGTAGTTAAGAGCTTTATGAACCGGTGTTAGCCCAGAAAGCTCTTAACTACTGACTTTTTTCTGCGGCTGGAGTTTTGTCGTTAGATTTCTAATGCTCACTTCAGCCAAGACTCTAAATACCGGCGTTAGAAAGATCCCATTGAAAAGATAGGATACGCAAATGGCGTAGGGGGATCTGCGGTATGGAAAAGTCGCGTTAGGAGCCTCTAACGCTGGTTTTGACGGCTAACGCCAAACTCTAAATCTAGCCTTTAGAAAAGAGTCCCAGAACAAAGGGCCTTGGTTGGTAGTCTGCTTCTTCAGTTGCTTAAACTGTTGATAAGGGATCAGTGAAATAGTGCAGCTCTACATTAGGGTTGCCCAGCAGATAAAAGGCCCAGGAAGCCCAGATTCCAACCATGGAATGATCTACGAAGGAGCCTGAAAGAAGATCCTTGCCAAAATAGAAGATTAGTACATTTTTTGCCAGAAGGCCAGAAGTATCCATGCGTTTATCCTGGACACCACAAAGGGATCACTCCAGGCCTTACCTTTCAATTGCTAGCAAAGTCTGCAGTGTTTTGGAACCATTCAGTATTTGTTTATTTTATCCCCATTCCAGTTGCCGGTTAGACGCAGATAAATGGGTTCCTGCACTGATCAAACATTCAGTGAATGTTGGAGGTAAGGGGTCAGAATCCTGCAGGACACACAATTTTTAAAATTAAATTACCAGAAATCTGATAAAGTCAATGTGTAGGATTGGAAAGGTGTGTGTGTGTGTGTGTGTAACCATGTTTACTGGTGACAAGAAAGATATTAAAGAAACCTTTGAGAAAAATTTAAATATTGTAAAAAGTGATAAGACCCTTCCCTTTGGTTAATGCCTCCTCCACAGATTGGATATAGGAGGGCCACCTCTCTAAGGGATATGTTGGCTAAAATGAATCCCAGACCCTGTTACCAGAAGAGGACTTGGTAAGATATGACAAAACTTGGGTGCTTTAGGTGACTAGGAATAGGATGCACAACAGCCAGACAGTGCTAGCTGACCTGTGACGGTGCCAGCATCAGATGGGTGCTGTTACTCGATTTGTATATGTTTAAATAAAGGATTACATTTTTTAAGCTACCTGGACTACGTTTGTTTGTTTTCTTTGAAGGTTTGCAGACGGGCCAATATTTCACTCACCCAACCAAAAAGAAGAAATGTTTCCACAGGCACCGTTTAACATGCACAACTACCTATATTGTGTATCTCCTCCACTACACTCGTGGCCTATTTTATGTAGGAAAAATGATAGATGATCTGCGCACTCATATGGCCAATCATAGTTCGGCCATATGGTAAGGGACATCTGAGCAACCTGAGGGCCATACTGTGGTGAACTTGAAGTATACGATTATCGATCATGCCCCCCCCCATTACCACAGGGGAGTGATAGGGGAAAAGTGCTACTTCAAAAGGAAGCAAGGTGGACGTACAGATTGGGGACTATGACCCCCAAGGGACTTAATTCACACTTTGACTGGCACTGCTTCCTATAAGCTCGTTTATGGGGCTATGTATGTCATTTGGTAGCTAAGGAAGCATTAGAAAAATTAGGGGGAATTCTATTAATATTCAACAACACTATTAATAGTAATATCTGTTTAAAGTTTAGATCATGTTTTCTAAATAAAGCTTAGAGCAGGATTGTAGGTTTGGATTACGTAAAGAGGGTGACAGGTAGATATTGGAATCAGTGTTCTCTGTTTAATAATCACCCTTTCCTGCTGATATAGTGCCGCCCCTCTATATTCTGTAATGAGCGGTGAAGTAGGCTTTTGTACAGTACTATGTTCCAATCATCCTAATAGGTTACTCTAGATAGCTTGTAGTAGATGTTACATTGTGTCTCCTTACACGTGCATTGACAGCATGTCAGGATTTTGTTTGTTTTGTTGCCATGGCAACCCGACTGTTAAGATATGTGTGTATACAGCAAGATAATTTAGGTAGCGTATGTTGCTATAAGCAAGATGAGAAAGTTAGGTGAAGTAGTTGACTGTCAGATTTTTCTTTTTCATTTTGTTTGTGCACTATGTTTTAACATGGGAGTTATGTGTATGTATTTTTATAGGTCTTAGATAGACCGGCAGCCAATAGGATTTAAGCAGCTCTCATACTATTGGCTGATTTGAATATCTCAGCCAATAGGAATGCAAGGCACCCCCAATATAAAAGGGGTACCTTGCATTCAATCTTCAGTGTACAGCGGAGATGGCATGAAGAGGAGGTTCCGAGCTGGATGTCGTCGCCACTGGTCCTACTCAGCTCCTCGCTTGCCACAGCTCGGCGCTATCAGGATGAAGATGGAAGATGCCCCTGCGATGGATGAAGATATCGCTGCCTGGATGAAGACTTGTCGCCGCCTGGATGAAGATGAATGTCCGGACTTCAGGAACTGTGAGTAATTTTTGGGGGGTAAGTGTTAGTTTTTTTTTTTCTTTGGGGGTGTGTGTTTTTTTTATAGATTAGATTATTATTATTTTTTTTAATGGGCACTAAAGAGCTGATTGCCCTTTTAAGGGCAATGCCCATACAAATGCCCCTTTAGGGGCAATGGGTAGCTTATTTTTTTTAGACTTTGGTTTCTAGTTGTGTGGGGGGTTTTACTGTTAGGGGGTACTTTTTAATTTTTTGTAAAAGAGCTGTTTCACTTAGGGCAATGCCCTACAAAAGACCCCTTTAAAGGCTATTGGTAGTTTGTTAGATTAGGGGGTGTTTTTATTTTGGGATGGCTTTTTTTGTTCTTATAGGGGTATTAGATTAGGTTTAATTTTTATTATTTTGGATAATTTTGTTTATTATTTTTTGTAATCTTAGATTTTTTTTATTTTTCGTAATTTCAGTGTTTTTTTTTATAATGTTAGATTTTTTTATTTTTTCGTAGTGTTAGGATTTTTTAATTTTGTAACTTAGGTTTTTTATTTTTTGTTTATTTTAGTTTTTTAAAATAGTAATGTAAGGTTAATTTATAGTTTAAGCTTATTCTTTTTTTTATTTCACAGGTAAGTTTTTATTTTAAGTTAGTTAGTATATTGTAACTTTAAAGGGACACTGAACCCAATTTTTTTCTTTCATGATTCAGATAGAGCATGCAATTTTAAGCAATTTTCTAATTTACTCCTATTATCAATTTTTCTTCATTCTCTTGCTATCTTTATTTGAAAAGCAAGAATGTAAGTTTAGAAGCCGGACCATATTTGGTTCACAACCTGGGTTGTCCTTGCTGATTGGACAGCACCAATCAACAAGTCCTGTCCAGGGTCTGAACCAAATTTGGCTGGCTCCTTAGCTTAGATGCCTTCTTTTTCAAATAAAGAAAGCAAGAGAATGAAGAAAAATAATAATAGGAGTAAATTAGAAAGTTGCTTAAAATTGCATGCTCTATCTGAATCATGAAAAAAAAAAAAATGGGTTTAGTGTCCCTTTAATTTAAAGTTAGGGAGTGTTAGGTTTAGGGGTAAATAGTTTAATTTAGTGTGTCGTGATGTGGGGGGCCGGCAGTTTAGGGATTAATAGGCTTAGTTTAGTATTTGTGATGTGGGGGGCCGGCGGTTTAGGGGTTAATAGGTTTATTATAGTAGTTGCGATGTGGGGCGTCGCCGGTTTAGGGGTTAATAGGTTTATTTAGTGTCAGGGATATGGGGGTTGGCGGTTTAGGGGTTAATAGGTTTATTTAGTGTCGGCGATGTCGGGGTGGCGGATTAGGGGTTAATAACTTTATTTAGTGTCGGAGGTCGTCGGTTTAGGGGTTATTAACTTTATTTAGTGTCAGCGATGTTGGGGGCAGCGGATTAGGGGTATTTAGACTAGGGGGTTATGTTAGGGTGTTATGTTTTTACATAATATTCTTTTCCCCATAGACATCAATGGGGAATGCATTATTGTGATCGCCATTCCGCAATCGCAGGTGTTAGTTTTTATCTAAAACTTTTTCTCCATTGATGCCTATGGGGGAGAACGTGCATGAGCACATCAAGTCAGGTCTTGGATTTTGTGCGGTATGGAGCTTATCGCACCATACCACACAACGCATGAAGTTTTTTTGGTCGCTTGTAATGGCAGCGCTATGGACAGTGTGGTACCGCTAAATTTTTTGTGTTATTTACGCACTGGGTTTAGCGCACAACTTGTAATCTTGGGGCAAATTAGGTATTTCACAAGCAGATATCGTAAATCACAAATGCAGTTCACAGGGATACAGTTCACATAGAAGTAGTGTATCAATGGTAGCAGGAAATACATCGGCTCACCCGATCATACTCAAGTCCATAAGTATAATAGAAGTAGAAAAATACATTTCAGGCCTTCCCTGTAAAATATACCATATCGCCTTAAAACAAAGTGAAATTTTTAAAAAGAAATACTACAAATTGCATTTTTCTTCTTTTAGATGTTAGCACACAAATAAGAGCGCTTCTGATTTAACTTGAGCAGTGTATTTCGCTCAATAATGCTAATATTTTTGCACTCCACTTGTAGACTATGCTTTTATGGAGAGATCGATTTTAACCTGAGACACTGAGATGATTTAACATAATAGTAGTAGTATAATTTAATTTTTCTAAACTAGAAATCATAATTAGTATGCTTACATTTTTATGGCACCTAATTGGTTAAAGGGACAGTCAACATTAGCAAAAAGTTAAATCATTAGTATTGCATTAAACCAGTAGAATACTTGGTTGTATTGGTAGAGGTATTTGCAGCAGAAATACTAAGGTTCGTATTCCACTTTACAGGTTACTAGTTAGGCCTCATCTTGAGTATTGTGTGTAGTTCTGAAGAAATTGTGATTGAGGATTTTGGTCTCGGCACCTAAAGGGTTAGTCCACAGGAGGGGCATTTACAGATTTTGTGAGAGAGAGAGAGAGCGAGAGAGCGAGAGAGCGAGAGAGCGAGAGAGCGAGAGAGAGAGAGAGAGACCACTGAGATAGATATATATATAGTATATAAACCTAGGAGATGGAATAATGGGAAATTATTTAGGGATGAATACAAATATTTTCATTTTTTTAAAGCAGGCTGTATGAATTAAGCAGGGTAAGTCTGAAGCCTGGCTGATATGCTATTTCAGCAATTAAGAGGTTAACACTCACAGCTCACAAACATTCCTGGGTCTAGTCGTCACAGTGCTTAGCTTCACTGATTGACACTCATTGCTTGGATGATGGGTAAGGAAAGGAATGCGAGCTGCTGCCGTTCCACACTACAACGGTCTTCCTTAGGAGGTAGAAATAAAATGTGACATAATTTACTGCAGTGCTTGCAAGGCTCGAGCACAACATTTTTGGAAAGTTTAGTTGGAGCACAGAAGCTGCTAAAAAAATGTTGGGCTTGCAAGCACTGCAGTAAATTATGTCACATTTTATTTGTAGCTCCAAAGGAAGACCGGTGTAGTGAAGCAAAGCACTGTGAGTGATGACTGGACGCAGGAATGTTTGTGACCCACTGGCCAGAGCACCGGCCTGAGCCTCCACCCTCTCTGCTCTTACATTAGTTAGCTACCCGGCGTGGTCTGTACCCTGGCTGCTGCCCCCCACCCCACTGACCGTGTCGCAGTTGTGAGAGGGGTATATCTGTTGTTTGTTCTTTTCAGTTTTTATGGATTCTTATTCCTGCCCTAAAATAGCAGGTTACTGGTGTGAAGTAGATGACTTGGCAGCATTGAGAGGAAGATCAAAAGGATTAACGTGGGTGGGCATTATTTGGACGTGCCTAGCAGCGGTAAAATGGTGCAAGGTCTGAGCCCTACTGTGCAAAGCTAAAATGGAAAGTCATTAGCAAATGCAGCACACAAGCTTGGCTTTGATCAGGGAGCTGGAATGACTCACGTTTGACACCATTTACATGACGATTCAAATACAATCCTGACCGGCATCCTCACCGACAGACTGAGATGACTCATAGTTGTTCTGCCCGCACTCACCCAGGGACCACCTCACCAGGACACGGACATGCAGCGGTGCGCTATAACTTGTTATTGGCGCCATATGACTTCAGACTGAGTCAAGTGCAGGTATTGGCTACAATTCTTCATGTGACCGACTACATCAGACCCAATAGGAATTAAATAATAAAACGAAACAACAAATAGAATTAACAATGAAGCGGCCACAAGGTTGGGGGCAATGTGGGACACACAAATAATAATAATAAAAAAAAATTAACAATAAAGCGGCCAGAAGCCCTCTCTCAGTATATTCTCGGGGGGGGGGGGGCAATTGCCCCGTTGCCCCCCCCCCTGGATCCGCCACTGCAGTCTACAGCCTCTTCACATGGTAATAACAGAAGCAGCCTCCCTGGGGTCTGATCCGTGACCAGTTCGCTTGTGCTCTCTTGCCCCAAAGATAGATAGCACTGCATGAGAAGGAAAGGAGCACCAAGCTGGTCTTTTTCCATAAAAAAAGAAAAAGGGTTGCTGATTCATAGAATAAACTTCCATTAGAGTTAGTAGGAAAAAACACTTGGTGGAGTACTTTAAGAATGCCTGGGAAAATAATAAAAACATCCAATGAGCTAAATTAGCTTACACTTTTAGGAAAGTTTGGGCAGACTTGCCCCTAGGGTTCTTATCTTATGTTGAAACACTTGAAAGTGATACAGCATAGCTGTAAAAAGCTGGCTAGAAAATATCACCTGAACATCTCTATGTAAAAAAGAAAGATAATTTACCTCAAAAAAGTCTTAAAGGGACATTACACCCACATTTTTTCTTTCATGATTCATATAGAGCATGCAATTTTAAACAACTTTCTAATTTACTTCTGTTATCTAATTTGCTTCATTCTCTTGATATTCTTTGCTGAAAAGCATATCTAGATAGGCTCCGAAGCTGCTGATTGGTGGCTGCACATAGATGCCTTGTGTGATTGGCTCAACCATGTGCATTGGTATTTCTTAAACAAGTGATATCTAAAGAATGAAGCAAATTAGATAATGGAAGTAAATTGGAATGTTGTATAAAATTGTATTCTCTATCTGAATAATTAAAGAAAAAAATTGGGTTTAATGTCCCTTTAAGTATTCAATTCCCATTGTAAAGGACTTTAAGCAGCAAATCAGTATGCCTGTCCGGGAACAGTCAACGGAGCGAGCCTTGTGCACATTCATCTTATTTCCCTATTCAGTTTAAGGAAGTTTACTATAAAATCTCATGATTTTTTTTACCTGCAGCTGGGCAGCAGCTGAAGTATAACTTTTCACACAGGACTTACTCTGGTGACCTGAGGAAATTGTGAGGTAAAATATCTTCATTTTTTTCATAGGGATGCTCAGGTGATATTTACAGTTATACTGCATCAGTTTTAAGTGATTTAGCGTATGAGTATTATGTCCCTTTAAGAAAAATGTTACCTAATATAGGGCCCTGCAGCTGCATTGCTGTGCCACCCCCTGGACACTACCTTTTATTAGCAATGAGCAGTTCTACTAATGCAAAGGCGACCGCTCACCCCATGTTTTCCTTAGCAGCACGGTCAGAGAGACAGAGCTGTCATTGTTGGCTCCATTCTTCCTGTCACATGACATGGCAGCTCTGTCTCTGTGAACGAGGGATGTAAGAAATATCTGGAGCAGTTGCCTTCAGTTAGGCAGAACCATTCTCACGCTTAAAAAAAGCAGCGTCTAGGGGGACAGTTGCTGAAGGACACTTATAAAGTAAAATAACTGCACATTTCACTACTATATACATAGCTATTTTAGATTATTGGAAATAATTGTAATGCTGTTAACTTTTTCTTAATGACCACTGTAATATTGGTTAATCTTACATATGAAAAAGAATTTGCATCATTCTCAATTAAGCTAATTTTTAAGCCTTGGAAAGTTACACACGTATGATCTCATTACTAAAGAATATCATATTTACTCAGAGAAATAGTCATATTTGCTGATGTAGGTTGCCAACTTGAATTAAAACCACTGTATAAAACTTAAAAAAAAGTTTGCCTTATTCCTTACAAATAAATGTCTTATGAGAAAAAAAAGATAAAAGGTCATAGTTCTAAAATGGGACCTTTGCCTATTGCCTTGAAGCAAAAACCCAAGGAAGAAGAAAACAGAAATGCTTTTTAATGAATTTATAAGCAACACTTGCATATAAATTAGCTCATCGTGCACTGAATAGCGTAAAGTGCGTCTATGCTTCTTTATTGTACAAAATAGCATTCTGCGCACAATAGGAACACTTGGTATGTAGATTGCTACAGGGTTGAATCAAACTTGTAGACCCTATTATTCAGCAACTACAGTGAAAGCAGATGCCCTTATGTATCTTTTATGTAGTCCAACATGGAAAACAGTTCATTTACATTTTACGTTAGACTTTTATTCTGCATTTGACTGCAACATATCCAGAGATAAGAACAAGGCACTGATTTAGTTATTTTTTGGGGCTAAACAGAAAAAAAGAGTTATGTAAATGGTTTCTAATTGTATTTTTAATTCAGGATGGAGAAGCATCAAGGGCCAAACGCCAATAAGAACGTATGAGAGTAACTCAAAAGTGCAACTTAATAATAAAAAAAATAAAATAAACTTGTATGATTCAGACAGAACATGCAATTTTGAACAACTTTTCAATATACTTCTAGTATACGCTTTTTCTTGGTATTCTTTGTTGAAAAGAATATCTAGGTAGGCTTAGGAGCAGTAAAGCACTACTGGGAGTTACCTGCTAATTGATGACTGCACATATATGACTCTTGTCATTGGCTCACACAATTTGTTCCCGGTAGTGTATTGCTGCTCCTTCAACAAAGGATACCAAAAGAATGAAGCACATTTCATAATAAAAGTAATTTGGAAAGTTGTTTAAAATTGTATGCTCCATATGAATCCTGAAAATTGTGTTTCCTATCACTTTAACCTAGTAATTATTTGTAATAAAAATACTTTTCCTTGGCTTCAGAAACTGGAGCTTTTATCCATTAATAATTCCCCATTCTCCTTTTACTGTACTTTTTGCATCCTCATCAATATTTTCCACACAAACATTTGTACCACTTTTTCACCATCTCTTCAAGCTGTTTCACATTCACCCCTCATCTTTCTTTCTCATGTTCTCATCATATATCCCACTGACATATTTATCTTCTCATTTAACTTTTCAACTCCTTATACCTATTTTTTCTTTGTTGCATCTTAAAATGATGGTAAAGTGTGCTTGTTTGCTATGTGTATTCTGATAGAACTAATTCTATCATATATATATATATATATATATTTAATTTAGCATTTTGTGGGTTATACGTGACTTGTTTGTATAACTTACTATTGTTGTGCTGCCTTATCGTGAGTCTTATTTTCTGCTACTTTGTATGTCGCATATTCTTCTAGCGTGTGTTCCCTAAAGGATTATCGCATGCACAGTACAGCCCAAAAGGAGTCCCAGTTACAAAGTAGTAAATGGTTGACTCACGTGTTTACTTGCCAGTATTTACTTGCACTCTATCCCCCATATTGTGCTGTACTGTTCAGCATCTCTCCTTGTAAACAGGGCTAGATTAGAAGTGGAGTAGTATTTAGCACTCCCGCTTGAGCGTAAACAGTGCTAGAAGTTGAAAGTAAAAGTTTTGCTCGCGAGCAGAACTTGACGCGAACTAGCTTCAGGACTTCAGATATCGTGACCGTGCTAACTTTTTCTCCCCATAGACTTCAATGGAGAGTGTAGAAGAAAAAAACATAACACTTATCACTCGCACGCTAATCCGACAGGAGTTATCAATATTTCACATCCCACTGTTCTTCACATGCTGCAATATTCTAACTAAGTTCCATGTCTCAGTTAGTAGTAAGCTAACACAAACTGATGTTAACAAATATATACAGGTAGCTCTCAGTTTACGCCGGGGTTAGGTTCCAGAAGGAATGGTTGTAAATCGAAACCGTTGTAAATTGAAACCCAGTTTATAATGTAAGTCAATGGAAAGTGAGGGAGTTAGGTTCCAGGCCCCTCTCAAAATTGTCATAAGAAACACCTAATACATTATTTTTAAAGCTTTGAAATGAAGACTTTAAATGCTAAACAGCATTATAAACCTAATAAAATAATCACACAACACAGAAAATATACTTAAACGAAGTTAAATGAACAAAAACATTTGTTAAACAGCATTATAAGCTTAATAAAATAATCACACAACACAGACTTCACTTGCATTTTTCTGCAAACAGTTCTTTCTATGCATTCCAATCTGGACTGATTTATAGACAGGAAGATCTTGTTCCTTTGAAATCAGCTAGTTAAACTGATTAATTTCAGCTTGCTTGGCTTTGCTGCAACACAAGCGGATAGCTCCACCTACTGGCTATTTTAATCAATGCACTGCTTCTCAATGCTTTTCAATAGCAGTCACATGACTGGAAAAAAAGGTTGTTATTCTGAAACGGTGTAAATTGAACCGTTGTAAACCGAGGGCCACCTGTATATCTCCAATGATAATTTTAACATAATGTAGCTATCCTGTAGTAATGACCAAATATAATTAACAGAGCTGTAATTTTATAATGTAGCGGTTTTTATATGTATTAGAAAATAGAGTTTACAAAAGAGTTAACTCTTCATGAATTTATTCAGAAGCAGTGGAGGCTCCTCTATATGTGCACTTCTGCACGTGAACCCTCAGTCAAAAGAAGAAGATTTTTTTTTTTGCTGAATAAAATATAATTTTTCCAATAGCCCCCCTATTGGAAAAAATATATTTTATTTGAAACCCAAAAAATTAAAAACCAGATATTTAAAAAAATAAATAAAATAAAATAAAAATATTGTAACTTTTTTTTAACTGCACGTGTGGTAGAGCCCTACATGCCTGTCATAGTGATCTATGTATTTCCCTGCAGGCGCCCCTCCCAGCCACCATGCCATACCTATACAGGCTTAATCGCACAGGCTGAACTGTGCGAGTGGGGTGGTGTTCAGTTCAGCCTGTGCTTCGACACGTCATCACTCTTGACGAGGCTTCTCCCCCTCAATGGCGCAAAAAACCAATTGTGGAGATAGCTGTTGAGCGGAGAGGAGCTCATTGATTTAGCAGAGAGGTGAGCAGTGCAAAAGTTAGTCAGAGTCAGACAGTGATCAGAGAATACTTTGTTAGAATTAGCAGATAGACAGATTAGAGTAGGGAGAGGAGGAACTTGGGATGAAAGTGTGTGAGTCTGAAAAAGAAACATATATAAGATTTTTTGGATCATACTTTTACTTTAAAACATATGTTATTTTTTTATTTTGTACGCAGGACCAAACCCCATACCAAATAAAATATTACTGTTGAGCTTGTTGACCATTGATGATATTGGTTGGGGGGGGGCACGTTGTGAATCTGATGGTGACCTGACAAAAGTCTCAGTGGTTGCAAAAAACCCAAACTAAGTTATAGGGATGCAAATGCTATAATACATGAAGTCGGGTTAGTTGTCCTAATCCTGAAAAAGCAACTATACTAAAATAATGATTTAAAAAAATGGTAGCCCAAGAATAGCAGGATAAACAATACAGTGTGGTTCAACAAACAAAACATAGCTCAGAAATATAACCCACATAGCATCCTGAGTGGTAAACTAGATCATGTGACATAATTATGACCTGTGTGTTTCTATGAATAATATTTCCCATTAAAATTAAACCTTGCAAAATACTCAACCACCTTTGCTCTGTTTATTAAAGGGACACTATACACTAAGTCATTAATATAGTTTATTAAAGGGACACAATAATCTAAGTCATTAATACAGTTTGTTAAAGGGACACTATACATTTAGTCATTGCATGCAACTCCCTCTAATCAGTCGGAGCAAGTGAGAGGAGAGGCAGTATAGTGAACCCCCATTTGAATAACCCACGAGCCACCACTGTTCAGAAGAGAGGTATATAAATAATGAATGGGGAACAATATCTTGCTGACAGATATAGAACAACAAGACCGCCAAGTAAATAAGAATTTACTTATATATCAGAATCCTACTTATACATATGTCAAGTAAACTGTTTCTTGGTAGAGAGAGATTATTTCAGACAAATGCAGCAGATGTATAGAATGAATGCGGTTCAGCAGTGTACATCCATTTGTGGTGAGCTTGTCAGCTGTGTTAAGTGTGAGAGGCAGGCAAGTTAAGTCAGCAAGCAAAGAACAGTTAGACAATACTTATAGCAAGGCAGTTAGACACTTGTAATCGTCAGAGGTTAACTTGAGAGAGTATTTGGTTATACAACTAATTATGACTCCAGAGAAATCCCACTGAAGGATAATACTTGCGGTTAGGCAGAGTTGCTAAGAAATGTTGTGATGTAGAGCCGTTGCAGCAAGAATTGGGTTCTGGTAAAGTTGGAGTGATCCGGTAACCTGATTGTGTAATCTGCGGCTTGCTGCCCGAGATGAAGTGGGAAATTAAAAAAGGCGATGAAGGTCTGAGTAAAGGTGAGGTTACCAGCTGTTAGCACAATCTGTGTGAAACAAAGTGACTTAGACAATCCACTGAGATAACTCAGCTTACTGCTTGCGGATAATCAAGCAAGGATACAGAGTAGAGGATGGCTTAAGTAGAGAATTCTGACGATGGGCGGTAATTAGATTTAAAGGTACAGTGGATATGACACATTCAGGACAACATTATTTTTATTTGAAATGTATATATACTTATATATAAGTACATCAGTTTGATCCCGCCTAACAAGGTCAGTTCAGCCCGAAATACCAGGCAATTCTCTTCTGAACAAGGGAAACGACAACCCCAGACAATCGTTTTAGCCTTTTATGGGCCTCGTTAGTGAGGTGCATCCATATCCCTCTAAGCACTTTGGTCAAGAAATCCACGTCTGGCTTCCCTGCTCACCTTTAGGAAGACAATCCCCAAGGTCATTATGCAAATTCAAACAGAAAGAGAAGCAGTCTGCCAGAAATGAACAACAGCTCAATAGCTTGTTCTATGGTCCAGTTACTACCTGGGAGTAGCTTCTTTTTGCCCAATTGAGCTTTTCACAGAGGAAGACTTTCCGGAAGTATTTCAGTCTGATCCTGCCTAATAAGGTCAGTCCAGCCATGAAATACAAGGCAACTCTCCTCTGAACAAGGGAAACGGCAACCCCAGATGATCTTCTCAGCCTTCTGTGGGCCTCCTCAGTGAGGTGCAGCCATATCCCTCTAAGCACATTTTGCAGGAAGTCTACGTCTGGCTTCCCCCATCACCCTTAGGGACACTATTCCCAGAGTCATTATGCAAATTCAAACATAAACAGAAGCAGTCTGCCAGCAATGAACAACAGGTCAATAGTTTGTTCTATGGCCTGGTTACCACCTGGGAGTAGCTTCTTCTTTTTTGCCCAATTGTGCTTTTCACAGAGGAAGACTTTCCTGAAGTATATCAGTCTGATCCTGCCTAACTAGGTCAGTTCAGCCCCAAAATACCAGGCAATTCTTCTCTGAACAAGGGAAACGGCAACTCCAGATGATTGTTTCAGCTTTCTATGGGCCTCGTCAGTGAGGTGCAGCCATATCCATTTAATCACATTGGGCAGGGGGTCCAATTTTGTCTTTCCCATTACCCTTAGGGAGACTATCACCAGGGTCATTATGCAAATTCAAACAGAAAGAGAATATTTGACTATTGGCAGGGCTCGACATGTGACCTTACAAGTGATCACATATATACAGGTAAAATAATACATTTAAGAAGTTATTCCTAGGTATTTCCTACCCTAATTGATAAAACATGCTCCTGCAAAAGCGTCTCCCGCTTATTGGTTCCCATACTTTTTTAAACTGCCTATTCCAATGAGTGGTCATCTAGATGGCCCAGTCCTGTTCTTACAAAAATCCTCTGGAATCTTGTTGTATTATTCTGATATTTTTGTTTTTTTTGTGAAGATAATATGTCATGATCACTCTCTAAATTTAATTAATATTATATATCCTTGCTCAGTTCTTCTGCACAGTCTCCTGGCTGCTGAGGAGAGATGAATCAGCGATGTAGAATTGAGAAGCAGCAACACTGGCAACATACATTGTGCACAGGAGATAAATGCAGCTCTATTTCAAAGCATTGGAACATTCTATAGAGTGCCATGGCACATTGTTTTGGTGCTCCTCGGACCTAGTGCTCTGTACTAAGGCCATTGCAGGTTTAAAAGTTGTCAGTATTATGTCTAGAAATGGTTCATTAAATCAATTATATTAATCCCCAGGCCAAGGTTGTATTAATATGGGAAACTTGCTTGTAGGTTTTGTAGAGCTGAAAAAAAAATATTATTATCTGCTCTCTGACCAAAGCAAGGTTTGCACCGGAAACTTATGTGAATAAGGTCCTCTATCCAAGTACACCTGCTGCTGTTTATGTTTTGATTTCATTTGAACAAGAACTGAATGACAACCACTTCTCAAAATCTGAAGAGTTAGCTATGGGAATCAGAAATCAAATTGTAGCAATAAAAAAAAACAACACAGTGTAGACTGAACCTGTCCAGCTGAAGAAAAATCATTCACCATGATTAAAGGGACACAAGTCAAAATCAAACTTTTATGATTCAGATAAGAGCCATTTTAAACAACTTTTCAATTTACTTCCGTCAACAAAATGTGCATAGTGTTTTTATATTTATACTTTTTGAGTCAGAAGCTCCTACTGAGCATTAGCAAAAATTCACAGAATATACGTATATGCATTTGTGATTGCCTGATGAATGTCACATGATACAGGGGGAGAGGAAATAAACATAACTTTGAAATTTGTCAGAACAAAATCTACTACTCATTTGAAATTCAGACTAAGGGCCCATTTATATGAAACAGAAGTTAAAAATCAGCGGTCATAAGCTGCTCCTTAACCTGTCTGCCACCTTTTAGGAGGCGGATTGAAATCATCCCGATCCGATTGGGATGATTGACAACCCCTGCTAGCGGCCGATTGGATACCAGTTTGCAGGGGGTGGCATTGCACAAGCATTTCACTAGAAATTCTTGTGCAAGAATAAATGCTGACAGCGTATGCTGTTGGCATTTAGCAATGTTGAGCAGACATGATTTGCTATAACAAATTTACCCCTAAGTTCTATTTCATTGTCTTTTTAACATGCATTTGTTGATTATGCAAATAGACTGTATTTACTGGTCCTTTAACATTAACAATAATAAAACACAAATAACAGGAAGCAGAGGTACTTGGACTTAACAGTGGCAAAAGCAGCAGCCACAAACTTGCTAAAAATTTAGGAAGTGCCTTTTATGCGCCAAAAATATGGTAGATAAAGTTTTTCAACTACACAAATACGTCTCTTTACAATAAGATTAAATTATTATGGCTCTTTATTCATGAAATATATCAAAATAATTAATATATTATTTTACCTACTGTAACACTGTTTTATACTTACGGAAGGAATATTGGATAAACAAAATAAATAGTATGATATATGAATTTTAAAGTGCACAGATTAATATAATTCATTGTGATGTGGTCTGCCATTGTAAAGATTATACAGAAGAACTAATTTCTTGCTTAAATATGAGGGAAATGCCTAGAAAAAAAAGGAAAATAGTATGGTTCAATCCAGCCTATTATATTTCTCTGTAAGTTTGTATTCAGTTCTTGTGTTCCTTAGCACTTTACCCTCTACGGTGTGCGTGTGTAAGTGCTCACACCTTTTTTCCGAGGGAGTGCACACAACTTTTAAAAGTGTGCACAGCAGTGAGTATTTTTTTGGACCTTTTTTTATGCCACAGTTTAGACTCCATCCAGCCTGAAGCAGCACTGCAATAACTAGTGCAGGATACTTTCAGGAAATAAATGTAGTAAATTGTGGAGAATTTGCCACCCTTGTACCTACTCCTCAGTTTGTAGCTTACTGAGTAGTGTGCAAAGGAATGGTGTGGGACTAAGTTGGAGTCAGAGGGAGCCAGCTCTGGGCAAATAAGTCTTAAAGCAAATACATTGATATTGTTTTTTTAATGAAAGAGCTTTCTACATGGTGCTTATGGGTGACAGGGGAGCAATGTTACTTCCATAGTAAGGAACAGACAAAACTGCATACACGTAAGTGTATAATGTTTCACTATTGTCCTTATTTGTCCCCAGTTGGTCCTTTATGATTTCAGGATGTGAGAAAAACGTATAGAACTGTTAGTAACTGCCCATGTACAGACTTCCCATCATTAAACATAGATGTGAAGATACCTTGTAGCAGCATTGTGCTGCTAGTTCAAAGAGAATGAGGAGGCCTCTTCATAAATACAACACCATTCCCTTATCTCCATGTGATGTCAGCAATTGGAAATGGGTTAATGTTTGAACCAGGAAATAATTGTTTGTTGTAGATTGTCAACCATCTTATTAAATGTGTCAAGAATTTGCTCCTGAGAACTTGTCTAATCTACAATATCATTTATGCTAGTTGACTGATGCCTTCAAAAGGTACCTCACTCCTTTCTTATAATAATAATTATCTGGCACACATTTATATTTTTTTCTGATTATTTTTGTACACTTACTTGTATGCTCTTTAACTGTTTATTACTTTGTATTCAATACATTTAAAATGTCTCTCGCCCCCTGTTCTCTCTATTTCCTTTGTTCTCTCTTTTTCCTCTTTTCCTAAGACTTTATTTACATTCCTTATTTCCTAATCACATGGAAGGATAATTATTTTGGGACATATATATATATGCATATTATTTATTGAATTAAATTTGTGTATTCGCACGTTATTTATCTTTATTGCGGATATGTATACGTATCCCTCTGTGCATTTTATATATTTTTATGGTAGGGCATTTGAAATGCTTGCATGAAGGTTATATAGGTTTTATATGGATGTTTTTTTATTGAATGTCCTATCAGATTTAGCCATATTGCATATTGGTGGTTTTTTTGAGAGTAAGAAATTAATCTTTTAAATCATCACACTTTAGCTTATCTAGCTTGCGCTGCTCCATAACTTGTGAACCTGCTCTGAGGCCGCAAACAGAAATCAGCCCGATCGAATATGATCGGGTTTATTGACACCCCCTGCTAGCGGCCGATTGGCAGCAAATCTGCAAGGGGCTGTATTGCACAAGCAGTTCTGGTGAACTGCTGGTGCAATGATAAATGCCGACAGCGTGTTCTGTCGGCATTTATCAATGTGCAGTGGACATGATACGCTACATTGTATCATGTCCGCTTGCACTTTTATAAATATGCCCCCTGGTTGGGAGATCTTGCCTACAGGAGGAGTTTGTGTGTTTTTATCTCTGGCACTGTTTGATGGCTCTTTTCTCTCTCTCTCTCTCCCTTTGCTCTCTTTCTCTCTTGCTGCTCTTTCACACTCCCTCTGTTCTCTCCCTCTATCTCCCTTTGTCCTCTAACTGCTCTCTCCCCCTTTGTTCTCTCCCCCCCTTTGTACTTTCTCCTCCTTTGTCCTCCCTCTCCCCTCTCCCCTCTTTCTCTCCCCCCTCTGTCCTCTCTCTCTCTCTCTGCTCTCTCTCTACTCTCTCTCTCTCTCTGCTATCTTTCTCTCTCCCTCTGCTCTCTCTCACATTCCCTCTGTTCTCTATGAGGCAAATTTATCAAATGTCTATCGGACCTGATCCGACATTGCGGATCAGGTCCGACAGACATCGCTGAATGCGGAGAGCAATACGCTCTCCGTATTCAGCATTGCACCAGCAGCTCTTGTGAGCTGCTGGTGCAACACCACCCCCTGCAGACTCACGGCCAATCAGCCGCCAGCAGGGGGTGTCAATCAACCCGATCGTACTCGATCGGGTTGAATTCCTGTGATGTCTGTCCGCCTGCTCAGAACATTCGGAGCTTGATAGATAGGCCCCAATATCTCCTTTTGTTCTCTCACTGTTCTCTTTTTTTTTTTTTCACTTTCCCCCTTTGTTCTCTCCTCCTCTGTTCTTTCTCCCCCCTCTGTTCTCTCTCCTACTCTCTCCTCTCTCTTTCCCCATCTGTCCTTTCTCTCTCTCTTTCTCTCTCCCCCTGTCTTCTATCTTTCCCCCTCTGTCCTCTCTCTCTCTCTCTCTCTCTCTTTCTCTCTCCCCGTGTCTTCTCTCTTTCCCTCTCTGTCCTCTCTTTCCCCCCTCTGCCCCTCTCACTCTCTCTCTGTTTTCTCTCCCTCTGTTTTCTATTTCTCTCTCTCCCTCTGTTCTCTGTCTGAGAGAGTGTTATCTTTCTCTCTTTGTCCTATTTCCCCCACTGTTCTTTATCCTCTATTTTCTCTCTATCCCTATCTGTTCTCTCTATCCCTCTTTTCATATATATTTTTTTTAGCAAGGGTTTCTGCAAATGGCTGTAAATAAATACTAAATATGCAAAAGAAAAACATGATTGCTACCTGATTCATTATCGGTAATGACTAATGCGTAGGTGTTTAAACATCTAATAATAACAAATCAAGATTTGTACATTTTGCACTAGAATTTTCCAGAAATGTATAATTAAAAAAAATTTCATGTCCAAACTTAATTTTTTTTTTTTTAAGTTTTAATAGTTTTTTTGAAGTTTTGAAATTGTAACAACATACAATGATAGCCATATAACAGTAAGGACATATATTCGATTGTACAATAAATATTAATATGTGTAAAAGAAAAAAACATCAATGAATGACAATAAATAGACTTCACCAACCTCTATTTTGTATTTAGAACAGCTTAAATGACTGACTAGTTAGTTGGCCACTTATGGACCACTTGGTAAAGAAAATGAAATACATGGTAGTCAGATTGGTAGCCACAAACATTTACGGATAGATTACGAGTTTTGCGTTATGAGTAAAAAAGCAGCGTTAAGGCTCATAACGCTGCTTTTTCACTACCGCTGCTATTACGAGTCTTGAAGGTACAGCTGTCCCGCACACTTTTTTGGCCGTACCGCAAATTAACATCCGCAATTTTCGTAAAGTCTTTTTTCAATGGGATTTCCATAGCGCTGATATTACAAGTATTTTTTTTTAGGCCAAAAAGTGAGCGGTACAGCCTATCCCGCAAGATTCGTAATGCATTCTAAAGTCAGTAGTTATGAGTTTTACACTACAAAGCTGTAGCATGAAACTCATAACTAAAGTGCTAAATAGTACACTAACACCCATAAACTACCTATTAACCCCTAATCTTCCGCTCCTGACATCGCTGCCACTAGAATAAACATATTAACCCCTAAACCTCCACACTCCTGCATCGCAAACACTAGTTAAATATTATTATCTCCTAATCTGCCGTCCCTAACATCATCGCCACCTACCTACATTTATTAACCCATAATCTGTCGCCGCCACTATACTAAATTTATTAACCCCTAAACCTAAGTCTAACCCTAACCCTAACACCCCCTAACTTAAATATAATTAAAATAAATCTAAATAAAAATTCCTATCATTACCTAAATTATTCCTATTTAAAACTAAATTACTTACCTATAAAATAAACTCTAAGCTAGCTACAATATAACTAATAGTTACATTGTATCTAGATTAGGATTTATTTTTATTTCACAGGCAAGTTTGTATTTATTTTAACTAGGTAGAATAGTTACTAAATAGTTATTAACTATTTACTAACTACCTAGCTAAAATAAATACAAATTTACCTGTAAAATAAAACCTAACCTGAGTTACACTAACACCTAACATTACACAACAATTAAATAAAATTACCTAAATTACAAAAAAAACAAACACTAAATTACAAAAAATAAAAAACAAATTATCAGATATTTTAACTAATTACACCTAATCTAAGAGCCCTATCAAAATAAAAAAGCCCCCCAAAATAAAAAAAAAACCTAGCCTAAACTAAACTACCAATAGCCATTAAAAGGGCCTTTTGTGGGGCAATGCCCCAAAGAAATCAGCTCTTTTACCTGTAAAAAAAAATACAAACACCCCCCCAACAGCAAAATTCACCACCCACTCAACCAACCCCCCAAATAAAATCCTAACTAAAAAAACCTAAGCTCCCCATTGCCCTGAAAAGGGCATTTGGATGGGCATTGCCCTTAAAAGGGCATTTAGCTCTATTGCTGCCCAAACCCTAACTTAAAAATAAAACCCACCCAATAAACCCTTAAAAAAACTTAACACTAACCCCTGAAGATCCACTTACAGTTTTGAAGAGCCGACATCCATCCTCAACAAAGCCGGGAGAAGTCCTCAACGAAGTGGCAAGAAGTCCTCAACGAAGCCAGGAGAAGTCTTCATCCAAGCCGGCAGAAGTGGTCCTCCAAACGGGCAGAAGTCTTCATCCAGACGGCATCTTCTATCTTCATCCATCCGGCGCGGAGCGGGTCCATCTTCAAGACATCCGGTGCGTAGTATCCTCTTCAAACGAAGTCTTCTTCCCGAATGAATTATCCTTTAAATTACGTCATCCAAGATGGCGTCCCTTGAATACAGATTGGCTGATAGAATTCTATCAGCCAATCAGAATTAAAGGTGAAAAAATCATATTGGCTGATGCAATCAGCCAATAGGATTGAGCTTCAATCCTATTGCCTGATCCAATCAGATAATAGGATTGAGCGCGCATTCTATTGGCTTATTGGAACACTTCTGCCGGCTTGGATGAAGACTTCTCCTGGCTTCGTTGAGGACTTCTTGTCGCTTCGTTGAGGACTTCTCCCGGCTTCGTTGAGGATGGATGTCAGCTCTTCAAAACTGCAAGTGGATCTTCAGGGGTTGGTATTAGGTTTTTTAATTGGGTGGGTTTTATTTTTAGGTTAGGGTTTGGGCAGCAGTAGAGCTAAATGCCCTTTTAAGGGCAATGCCCATCCAAATGCCCTTTTCAGGGCAATGGGGAGCTTAGTTTTTTTTAGTTATGATTTATTTGGGGGGTTGGTTGTGTGGGTGGTGGGTTTTACTCTTGGGGGGTGTTTGTATTTTTTTTTTACAGGTAAAAGAGCTGATTTCTTTGGGGCATTGTCCCGCAAAAGGCCCTTTTTTACAGGTAAAAGAGCTGATTTCTTTGGGGCATTGCCCCGCAAAAGGCTAGGGTTTTTTTATTTTGGGGGGGGGGGATTTTTTATTTTGATAGGGCTATTAGATTAGGTGTAATTAGTTTAAATATCTGATAATTTGTTTTTTATTTTTTGTAATTTAGTGTTTGTTTTTTGTAATTTAGGTAATTTTATGTAATTGTTGTGTAATGTTAGGTGTTAGTGTAACTTAGGTTAGGTTTTATTTTACAGGTACATTTGTATGTATTTTAGCTAGGTAGTTAGTAAATAGTTAATAACTATTTAGTAACTATTATACCTAGTTACAATAAATAGGAACTTACCTGTAAAATAAAAATAAACCCTAAGCTAGATACAATGTAACTATTAGTTATATTGTAGCTAGCTTAGGGTTTATTTTATAGGTAAGTATTTAGTTTTAAATAGGAATAATTTAGGTAATGATAGGAATTTTTATTTAGATTTATTTTAATTATATTTGTTAGGGGGTGTTAGGGTTAGGGTTAGACTTAGGTTTAGGGGTTAATAAATTTAGTACAGTTGCGGCGACGTTGGGGGCGGCAGATTAAGTGTTAATAAATGTAGGTAGGTGGCGGCGATGTTAGGGGCTGCAGATTAAGGGTTAATAATAATTAACTAGTGTTTGCGATGCAGGAGTATGGCGGTTTAGGGGTTAATATGTTTATTATAGTGGCGGCAACGTTGGGGGCGGCAGATTAGGGGTTAATAAGTGTAGGTAGGCTGCAGTGACATTGGGGGCGGGAGATTATGGGTTAATAAATATAATGTAGGTGTCGGCGATGTTGGGGCAGGAGATTAGGGGTTAATAAGTATAATGTAGGTGGCGGAGATCTTGGGGCGGCAGATTAAGGGTTAATAAGTATAATTTAGGTGTCAGCGATGTCGGGGGTGGCAGATTAGGGGTTAATAAGTGTAAGATTAGGGGTGTTTAGACTCGGGGTTCATGTTAGGGTGTTAGGTGTAAACATAAATTTTGTTTCTCCATAGGAATCAATGGGGCTGCGTTACGAAAGTTTACGCTGCTTTTTTGCAGGTGTTAGGCTTTTTTTCAGCCGGCTCCCCCCATTGATGTCTATGGGGAAATCGTGCATGAGCACGTATAACCAGCTCACCGCTGACTTAAGCAGCGCTGGTATTGGAGTGCGGTATGGAGCACAATGTTGCTCTAGGCTCACTTCTTGCCTTTTAACGCTGGGTTTATGAAAACCTGTAATACCAGCGCTGTAGCTAAGTGAGTGGTGACAATAACGTGCAAGTTAGTACTGCACCCATCATAATGCAAAACTCGTAATCTAGCCGATAATATTTTAATAAATATCTAGATGATTATATCTTGTACATGTTTCATAGTTTAAAAGTGTGATTTAAGCAATATTTGTATGTCATGTATAACAGGACAAAATGTGTTTTTGAGCGATAAAGGCTGTTGAATTAAATAAAACATTGGTATGAAAACTGTTTTCTGATGAATTGGAATATATTTGGTGAGAAATATAAATGCAAAGTATCCGACAGTTCAATTTGCAAGTAAAGTAGGTTTGCTAACCCTTCATTATTTCTAGGGATCTCCCTTTTTTGCCCAAACTTTTTCTTTTGCTATCCTATGTTGAAAAGTAGTGGGCTGGCTTAGGAGCGGGCATAGGTCTTGCGAACTATATGGCAGCAGTTTTGCAAGAAAACTTTCGACAATGTTATACACTGCACTCAGGGGCGTATTATGGCCCACAGTACAGTGAGCGATAAAGTGCAGGGTTTTTCAGAGAAGACAAGGTACGTGCAGTGATTAAAGTCGCTCTTCACAGGCAGGCAGTGCTCCTTTAAACCGTTGCTTCAATTAGAGCCGCCTCTATCTTTGCAGTGGAGGCGTTCTTGGTGAGAAACTTGCCTGAGGATATGCTTACAAGGTGAGGCTGGAGGAGAAGACCTTGTGCCGATATAATGCCTCCCCTTGTCAGCTGTGGTGGTTTTGCAAGCGCAGTGGTTATTGAAGGTCTTAGTAACTAACAGACCGGACGCATCTGTGCACTGCTCTAATCATAAATTCTCAGTGCTAATGTATGTTAGCTACTAATAGATAGCTTTCTCTGCATTCATTAACCCACGGAGTAAATAGTAAACAGACACTTTGTTTCATTACTTGAATGATGGTAATTACTGTATGTTGTTGCATTGTTTCAAAGTGTATTCTTCTTTCCCTCCCTTCCTCTCTCCCTTTCTCCCTCCCTTCCTCCCTCAACTCCCTTCCTCCCTCAGCTCACTCCCTCCCTCAACTCCCTCCCTTCTTTCTTTCAACTCCCTCCCTTGCTCCCTTCTTTCACTTCTTTCTTTCCCTCCATTCTTTTCCTCCTGACTTTTCTCTTCTCTCACTCTCCTTCCCTTCCTTCTTTCCTTTCCCTCCCTTTACTCCCCTCCCCTCCCCTTCTTTTCTCTCCCTTCTCTCAGGGATAAAATGGCATGAGATGCTTGCAATTCAACGCACCTGTATGCAAGTGTTTTGCTAGCCCATTTTCTTTTGAATTGTTATGAAAAAAAAAACAACAAAAAACATTTTATACACTGACAACATGCCCGCAAGCAGGCAAATTTGCACGCTTGTGGCGCGTGATAAATAACCAGCTATTACATGGGGCTTGTTATTGCTACTGAGAGCTTGTGGTAGCAATTAGCGCTCTGAAAATTAACCAGAGGTTAATTTTCTAAATGTCCCCCAACTGCCCCCAAAATTTAGTGTTAGTTTCCTCTTTTTTAAAAAAAAATAAATAAAATGCAGCTTTTTTTTTTTTTTTAAACTGCATTAAGCAGTTTTTATTGGCTAAAGTTGTCTGCTGTGGGAAAAAAACAGCACTGAAAGGCAGGGTCGGCTCTAAGGGGGGGTATTGGGGGCAATGCCCCCCCAAATGGAATGCTGTGCCCCCCAGGGCAAAATAAGTGATTTAAAAAAAAATAAAAAATTTTTTTTTTACATTTTAAAAGTGACGGAACGTACAGAGTCCCAAATGTCGCATCAACCATTTGCAGCCACTGGACCCTGGAGATCCACCACTGGAGGGCCCAGCTAATCTCTTTACTCTCCTCTATTTACAACCAGCTAACAAATAAAGTTGCATTTCCCTGCTGGTGCTCTCACAGTTGACCTAGGGCTTGCAATGCCCCTCCTCCTGCTAGCCCACTTACTACAGAGCTGAAGTGAGATGATGACATCATCAGACCTCTGCAGGAAGTGCTGGGAGAAGCTAACAGTCAGTGAGAGGGAAGGCAGAAGTAATTTTGTGAAAACACAGCCATATAACCAATGTGTGTGTGAGAGTAGTATCCCTTCCCTATTTTGCTTTATATCCTGGCAGCCACAGATAAAGAAGCAAATTGGGAATTCCTTGGTTTCCCCACTGCAGGTCACACAAAACAAGTGTGCATTGTGCCTGCTTTATCTACAGTGATCAGTGTAAAATGTGTGTCAGATTATAGGTGCTCAAATAAACACACTTCAAATGTAGCTGTGGGACAATGAGTGAAATAGCCTTATGTTTATTATTTACATGTTTCAAAACATCTCCTATTTGTCCCCAAGGTTGTTTTATTATATATATATATATATATATATATATATATATATATATATATATATATATATATATATATGTATATATATATATATATATATATTGTATATATATATATATATATATATATACTGTATATACTGTGTGTGTGCTGGTAAATATCATATTAATAATATCTGTACAAGTAATGTGCTGCTTGGCATTTAAACTTATGTCACATAAAAGCTTATTTGATCATTAGTAGGGTCATTGGTAGAGCTACACATGCAAACAGTGTCCACTGGCTGTGTCATATGTGGGAGACATTCCTGAGATATGACATATGTAACCCCTGCACTGCCATAATTCTGGTAAATGTAACTGCTGCGGCACTGCCAGACATCTTATAAATGTTACCCCTATACTCCTTGAGATATGACACATGTAACAGCTGCACTTCCAGAAATATAAAGAAATCTAACTCCTGCACAGCCAGAGATCTGATAAATGTAACCCCTGGACTGCCACAGTAGGTCTGCTCTTATTTTGTCTCTCATACATGCTTTTTAAATGAAAAAAAAATGCCCCCCCATTTCATTCGTTCTGGAGCCGACCCTGCTGAAAAGTGCCTTTACGTTGTGGTCTATGGGAACTGTGTGTTCCCTGTTTATATGTATATGCTTATATAAATATATATTTATTTGTTAATATGTGTATATATACACATATTAACACATAATGTATATAGTTATATACATATATATTTACATTTGCTGTCCATCGCTGCACAACTTACCCCCTGCTCTGCTCTAGTTCTCATGCTGTGTCCCACGGCATGAGAACGAGGCTCCCATTGGAGCCTATGGAAGCGCACTCTCGTGAGCGCAATGTTTCTGGGCAATGCGAACGTGAGGTTCCGTTCCCATTGCACCTCACTTGTAATACCAGCGCACATTTGAGTGTGCTGGTATTACAAAGTGGAGCACACTTATCAATTTCTCGGAAGTGATATTTTGCGCTCCACTTATAATCTGGCCCTTTGTAAAATCATTCTTGCAAAAATGCTTTCATATAGCTATCCATACTTGCTCTTGATACCTACCTCGGTGTTCTCATCATTACAGAGTACCATGAGAACAACGTCAATTTGATAATAGAGGTAAATTGGAAACTTTCTTAAAATTATACACTCCACCTGAATCATGAATGAAAAATGTTTCATGTATCCCAAACTGATAGTGGAATGTTAAAGCGACAGTAAAGTAAAAAATAAAGTTTCATGATTCAAATAGAGCATGCAATTGTAAACAACTTTCCATTTCACTTCTAATATCACAATTGTTTTGTTTTCTTAGGGGCCGGTTTATTAAAGTGTGCACGGACATGATACAATGTAGCGTATCATTTCCACCGCACATCGGTAAGTGCCGACAACATTGTCCAAGCAGTTCTTGTGAACTGCTTGTGCAATGCCGCCCCCTGCAGATTCGTGGCCAATCGGCCGCTAGCAGGGGGTGTCAATCAGCCCGATCGTATAGGATCGGGTGGATTGAAAACCGCAGCCTCAGAGGCAGCGGATCAGTTATGGAGCAGCCGTCTTTAGACCGCTGCTTCATAACCTCTGTTTCCAGCGAGCCTGAAGGCTCGCACGGAAACAGGGGCATCAAGCTCCATTCAGAGCTTGCTAATTCGGCCCCTTAGTGTCCTTTGTTGAAGAGCATATCTAGTTAGGCTCGGGAGCAACAGTGCACTGCTGAGTGTTAGCTGGTGCTTGGTGGCTGCACATATACTGTATGTCTCTTTTCATTGGCTCACAGAATGTGTTCAGTTAGCTCCCAGTAATGCATTTCTGCTCTGAGCTGACGCTTCAACAAAATATATCAAGAGAAGGAATAAAATGTTATAATTGAAGTAAACTGGAAAGTTGTTTACAATTGCAGCTAAATCACAAAAGAAAAAACAAATTGGGTTTCATGTGCTTTCAAGATTAAGGGACATATTTATCAAGCTCCATAACCTGTCCGCCTGCTCTGAGGCAGCGGACAGACATTGCCGGAAATCAACCCGATCCAATACGATCGGGTTGATTGACACCCCCTGCTAGCAGCCGATTGGCCGTGAATCTGCAGGGGGCAGTATTGCACTAGCAGTTCACAAGAACTGCTGTTGCAATGATAAATGCTGAGAGTGTATGCTGTCGGCATTTATCAATGTGCAGCGGACATGATCCGCAATATCGGATCATGTCCGCTCGCACTTTCTTAAATAGGCACCTAATTGTAAAAGTTCCTTAAAAGTCAATCGGCTAGATTACGAGTTTTGCGTTATGAGTGAAAAAGCATCGTTATGGCTTTTTTTCACTACCGCTGCTATTACGAGTCTTTTAGGTATAGCTGTACCGCACAATGGGACTTCCATACTACCGGTATTACGAGTTTGCCTGTCCGCCCAAAAAGTAAGCAGTACAGCCTATAACTACAAGATCTTTACTGCCACCTGAAAGTCAGCAGTTATGAGTTTTACGTTACAAAGCTGTACCATAAAACTCATAACTAAAGTGTTACAAAGTACAGTAACACCTATAAACTACCTATTAACCCCTAAACCGAGGCCCTCCCGCATTGCAAACACTAAAATAAATGTATTAACCCCTAATCTGCTGCTCCGGACATCGCCGCCACTATAATAAACATATTAACCCCTAAACCGCTGCACTTCCGCATCATAAACACTAGTTAAATATTATTAACCCCTAATCTGCTGCCCACAATGTTATCGCCACCTACATACACTTATTAACCCCTAATCTGCTGTCCCTAACATCGCCGCAACCTACATTACTATTATTAACCCCTAATCTGCTGCCCTCCAAATCGCCGCCAGCTAACTACACTTATTAACCCCTAATCTGTTGCCCCCAATGTCACAGCTACTATACTAAAGTTATTAACCCCTAAACCTAAGTCTAACCATAACCCTAACGTAACCCTAACAGCCACTAACTTTAACCTAATTAAAATATTTCCAAATAAAAATGACAAATAATACCTAAATTATTCCTATTTAAAACTAAATAAATACTTACCTGTAAAATAAAACCTAAGCTAGCTACAATATAACTAATAGTTATATTGTATCTAGCTTAGGTTTTATTTTTTATTTTACAGGTAAGTTTGTATTTATTTTAACTAGGTAGACTAGTTAGTAAATAGTTAGTAACTATTTACAAATTACCTAGCTAAAATAAATACAAAGTTACCTGTAAAATAAAACCTAACCTGTCTTACACTAAAACCTAACATTACACTAAAATTAAATAAATTAAATTAAAAAAAACATTTATCTAAATTACAAAAAATAATAAACACCAAATTACACAAAATAAAAAAGAAATTATCAAATATTTAAACTAATTACACCTAATCTAATAGCCCTATTAAAATAAAAAAGTCCCCCAAAATAAAAAAACCCTAGCCTACACTAAACTGCCAATGGCCCTTAAAAGGACCTTTTGCGGGCATTGCGCCAAAGAAATCAGCTCTTTTACCTGTAAAAAAAAATACAAACAACCCCCCAACAGTAAAACCCACCACCCACACAACCAACCCCCCCAAATAAAAACCTACCTAAAAAACCTAAGCTCCCCATTGCCCTGGAAAGGGCATTTGGATGGGCATTGCCCTTAAAAGGGCATTTAGCATTTTTACGGTGCCCAAAGTCCCTAATCTAAAAATAAAACCCACCCAAAAAACCCTTAAAAAAACCTAACACTAACCCCCGAAGATCCACTTACAGTTTTTGAAGACCGTACATCCATCCTCATCCAGCCGGGAGAAGTCTTCATCCAAGCAGCAAGAAGTCCTCAACGAAGCCAAGAGAAGTCTTCATCAAAGCGGCAAGAAGTCGTCCTCCAGACGGGCAGAAGTCTTTATCCAGATGGCATCTTCTATCTTCCTCCTTCCGACACGGAGCTGCTCCATCTTCAAGACATCCGGCGCGGAGCATCCTCTTCTTTCGATGGCTATTGAAGAATGAAGTTTCCCTTTAAATGATGTCATCCAAGATGGCGTCCCTTGAATTCTGATTGGATGATAGAATTCTATCAGTCAATCGGAATTAAAGGGTAAAATGCTGTCTGAATGACAGAAGATGATGTCTGAATGAAGACTTCTGCCCGCCTGGAGGATGACTTCTTGCCGCTTGGATGAAGACTTCTCCTTGCTTTGTTGAGGACTTCTTTCCGCTTGGATGAAGACTTCTCCTGGCTAGATGAGGATAGATGTCTGGTCTTCAAAAACTGTAATTGGATCTTCGAAGGTTAGTGTTAGGTTTTTTAAGGGTTTATTGGGTGGGTTTTATTTTTAGATTAGGGACTTTGGGCACCGTAAAAATGCTAAATGCCCTTTTAAAGGCAATGCCCATCCAAATGCCCTTTTCAGGGCAATAGGGAGCTTAGTTTTTAAAGGAAGGTTTTTATTTGGGGAGTTTGGTTGTGTGAGTGATAGGTTTTACTGTTGGGGGGTTGTTTGTATTTTTTTTACAGGTAAAAGAGCTAATTTCTTTGGGGCAATGCCCCGCAAAAGACCCTTTTAAGGGCCATTGGCAGTTTAGTGTAGGCTAGGGTTTTTTTATTTGGGGGGCTTTTTTATTTTGATAGGGCTATTAGATTAGGTGTAATTAGTTTAAATATTTGATAATTTCTTTTTTATTTTGTGTAATTTAGTGTTTATTATTTTTTGTAATTTTTGTAAAAAATTTTTTAATTTATTTAATTTTAGTGTAATGTTAGGTTTCAGTATAAGACAGGTTAGGTTTTATTTTACAGGTAACTTTGTATTTATTTTAACTAGGTAGCTAGTAAATAGTTAATAGCTATTTACTAACTAGTCTACCTAGTTAAAATAAATACAAACTTACCTGTAAAATAAAAATAAAACATAAGATAGCTACAATGTAACTATTAGTTATATTGTAGCTAGCTTAGGGTTTATTTTACAGGTAAGTATTTAGTCTTAAATAGGTATTATTTAGGTAATGATAGTAATTTTTATTTAGATTTATTTTAATTATATTAAAGTTAGGGGTGTTATGGTTAGACTTAGGGTTAGGTCTAGGGGTTAATATATTTATTTAGTGTTAGTGATGTGGGAGGCCAGAGGTTTAGGGGTTAACAACTTTAGTATAGTGGCGGCGGCGAAGTTGGGGGCGGCAGATTAGGGGTTAATAAGTGTAGGTAGGTGGCGGCGACATTGGGGGCGGCAGATTAGGAGTTAATAAGTGTAATGTAGGTGTCGGCTATGTCGGGGGCAGCAGATTAGGGGTGCTTAGACTCTGCCTTACGGAGCTTTACGCTCTGTTATTGCAGGTGTTAGGCTTTTTTTTAGCCGGCTCTCCCCATTGATATCTATGCACGTAACAGCAGCTCAAAGCAGCGCTGGTATTTGTGTGCGGTATGGAGCTTAACGCTGCCATATTGCCCACAAACGCCGGTTTTTGGAAAACCTGTAATAGCAGCACTATTAAAGGTGAGCGGTGGAAATAACTTGCAAGTTATTACCGAACCACTCATAACGCAAAACTCGTAATCTAGCCGAATTTTATTTATTTTTAATATTCTTTCTTTAGTATAATAAAAAGAAAATGCTGTGTGTTCATGTTGCTGTGTGTGTGTTAAAATATTTCCATACAAGTATTGTAATTGCCTTCAGTAAGAAATGATTTATCTTTAACATTTTGATGACTTATATAAACAAGATATAAGATAATAACATTCAGATAATTTATTGTTAGAAGTCAGAAATGGAATAAAATAATGGGCTATATTACAAGTGAGGCGCAAATAGTTTTGCGCTAACGCAATCACGTTTTTGTGATCCATTTTCATTCCGCTGATATTACAAGTGCAGCAAAATCTCGATTCCTTTCCATGTTCTAAGAGCTGGCTGTGTTTAACTGGTTTCGGAAACTAAAAAGTATCACAAAACACTTCAAAAATACATTACAAATACACTTACACCCACACATAAACAATTAACCACTAAACCTCCATCCCCCCACACCCCAAAGTACCTAAAAAACTATTAACCCTTAAACTTGCTTCCTTCTCTTGCTATCCTTTGCTTAAAGGTTTATCTAGGAAAGCTTGGGAGCAGCAAAGAACCTAGGTTTTAGCTGCTGATTGGTGGCTGCATATATATACAGATTGTCATTGGCTCACCCATGTGTTTAGTTAGAGTCCAGTAGTACATTGCTCCTTCAACAAAGCATACCAAGAGAATGAAGAAAAATTGATAATAGAAGTAAACTGGACGATTGTTTAAAATTGTATGTTCTACCTAAATCATCAAAGAAACAGTTTGGGTTTTAAGTCCCTTTAATATAACTGACAACATTGGTTTAATGGATTGTAATAGATATATATAGGAGACCATAATTAGTTTTTTTAAATAAGGATATATAATTGTAATGAGCTGCAAGCTGTATATAATGAGATATAAAAAATAGATAAATGTGATATTACAAAGTGTAAAAAATATGGCACATAAATATATATGTATATAGTCATATACATATATATTTACTAAGAACACACAGCCTAAGGCCTAGATTTGGAGTTTGGCGGTAAAAGGGCTGTTAACGCTCCGCAGGCTTTTTTCTGGCCGCACCATGAATTTAACTCTGGTATCGAGAGTTCAAACAAATGCTGCGTTAGGCTCCAAAAAAGGAGCGTAGAGCATTTTTTCCGCAAATGCAACTCTCGATACCAGAGTTGCTTACGGACGCGGCCAGCCTCAAAAACGTGCTCGTGCACGATTCTCCCATAGGAAACAATGGGACTGTTTGAGCTGAAAAAAAACCTAACACCTGCAAAAAAGCAGCGTTCAGCTCCTAACGCAGCCCCATTGTTTCCTATGGGGAAACACTTCCTACGTCTGCACCTAACACTCTAACATGTACCCCGAGTCTAAACACCCCTAACCTTACACTTATTAACCCCTATTCTGCCGCCCCCGCTATCGCTGACACCTGCATATTTTTTTTAACCCCTAATCTGCCGCTCCGTAAACCGCCGCAACCTACGTTATCCCTATGTACCCCTAATCTGCTGCCCTAACATCGCCGAGCCCTATATTATATTTATTAACCCCTAATCTGCCCCCCTCAACGTCGCCGACACCTGCCTACACTTATTAACCCCTAATCTGCCGAGCGGACCTGAGCGCTACTATAATAAAGTTATTAACCCCTAATCCGCCTCACTAACCCTATCATAAATAGTATTAACCCCTAATCTGCCCTCCCTAACATCGCCGACACCTACCTTCAATTATTAACCCCTAATCTGCCGAGCGGACCTCACCGCTATTCTAATAAATGTATTAACCCCTAAAGCTAAGTCTAACCCTAACACTAACACCCCCCTAAGTTAAATATAATTTACATCTAACGAAATAAATTAACTCTTATTAAATAACTTATTCCTATTTAAAGCTAAATACTTACCTGTAAAATAAATCCTAATATAGCTACAATATAAATTATAATTATAGCTATTTTAGGATTAATATTTATTTTACAGGCAACTTTGTAATTATTTTAACCAGGTACAATAGCTATTAAATAGTTAAGAACTATTTAATAGTTACCTAGTTAAAATAATAACAAATTTACCTGTAAAATAAATCCTAACCTAAGATATAATTAAATCTAACACTACCCTATCAATACATTAATTAAATAAACTACCTACAATTACCTACAATTAACCTAACACTACACTATCAATAAATTAATTAAACACAATTCCTACAAATAAATACAATTAAATAAACTAGCTAAAGTACAAAAAATAAAAAAGAACTAAGTTACAAAAAATAAAAAAATATTTACAAACATAAGAAAAATATTACAATTTTAAACTAATTACACCTACTCTAAGCCCCCTAATAAAATAACAAAGACCCCCAAAATAAAAAATTCCCTACCCTATTCTAAATTAAAAAAGTTACAAGCTCTTTTACCTTACCAGCCCTGAACAGGGCCCTTTGCGGGGCATGCCCCAAGAATTTCAGCTCTTTTGCCTGTAAAAAAAAACATACAATACCCCCCCCCCCCAACATTACAACCCACCACCCACATACCCCTAATCTAACCCAAACCCCCCTTAAAGAAACCTAACACTAAGCCCCTGAAGATCTTCCTACCTTGTCTTCACCATCCAGGTATCACCGATCCGTCCTGGCTCCAACATCTTCATCCAACCCAAGCGGGGGTTGGCGATCCATCATCCGGTGCTGAAGAGGTCCAGAAGAGGCTCCAAAGTCTTCCTCCTATCCGGCAAGAAGAGGACATCCGGACCGGCAAACATCTTCTCCAAGCGACATCTCCGATCTTCTTCCATCCGGTGCGGAGCGGGTCCATCTTGAAGCAGGCGACGCGGATCCATCCTCTTCTTCCGTTGTCTCCCGACTAATGACGGTTCCTTTAAGGGACGTCATCCAAGATGGCGTCCCTCGAATTCCGATTGGCTGATAGGATTCTATCAGCCAATCGGAATTAAGGTAGGAATTTTCTGATTGGCTGATGGAATCAGCCAATCAGAATCTAGTTCAATCCGATTGGCTGATCCAATCAGCCAATCAGATTGAGCTCGCATTCTATTGGCTGATCGGAACAGCCAATAGAATGCGAGCTCAATATGATTGGCTGATTGGATCAGCCAATCGGATTGAACTTGATTCTGATTGGCTGATTCCATCAGCCAATCAGAAAATTCCTACCTTAATTCCGATTGGCTGATAGAATCCTATCAGCCAATCGGAATTCGAGGGACGCCATCTTGGATGACGTCCCTTAAAGGAACAGTCATTCATCGTTCAGTCGTCGGTCCGGATGGATGTTCCGCGCTGGAGGTCTTCAGGATCCTGCCGCTTCGCTCCGGATGGAAGACCATAGAAGATGCCGCCTGGATTATGACTTCATTCGGATGGAAGATCCTCTTCTGCCCCGCTTGGATGAAGACTTTGACCGGATCATGGACCTCTTCAGCCCCCCGCTTGGGCTTGGATCAGGACATCGGAGGAGCTCTTCAGGACGGATCGGTGAACCTGGATGGTGAAGACAAGGTAGGAAGATCTTCAGGGGCTTAGTGTTAGGTTTATTTAAGGGGGGTTTGGGTTAGATTAGGGGTATGTGGGTGGTGGGTTGTAATGTTGGGGGGGGGTATTGTATTTATTCTTTTACAGGCAAAAGAGCTGAAATTCTTGGGGCATGCCCCGCAAAGGGCCCTGTTCAGGGCTGGTAAGGTAAAAGAGCTTGTAACTTTTTTAATTTAGAATAGGGTAGGGAATTTTTTATTTTGGGGGTCTTTGTTATTTTATTAGGGGGATTAGAGTAGGTGTAATTAGTTTAAAATTGTTGTAATATTTTTCTTATGTTTGTAAATATTTTTTTATTTTTTGTAACTTAGTTCTTTTTTATTTTTTGTACTTTAGCTAGTTTATTTAATTGTATTTATTTGTAGGAATTGTGTTTAATTAATTTATTGATAGTGTAGTGTTAGGTTAATTGTAGGTAATTGTAGGTAGTTTATTTAATTATTTTATTGATAGGGTAGTGTTAGGTTTAATTATATCTTAGGTTAGGATTTATTTTACAGGTAAATTTGTTATTATTTTAACTAGGTAACTATTAAATAGTTCTTAACTATTTAATAGCTATTGTACCTGGTTAAAATAATTACAAAGTTGCCTGTAAAATAAATATTAATCCTAAAATAGCTATAATATAATTATAATTTATATTGTAGCTATATTAGGATTTATTTTACAGGTAAGTATTTAGCTTTAAATAGGAATAATTTATTTAATAAGAGTTAATTTATTTCGTTAGATGTAAATTATATTTAAGTTAGGGGGGTGTTAGTGTTAGGGTTAGACTTAGCTTTAGGGGTTAATCCATTTATTAGAATAGCGGTGAGCTCCGGTCGTCAGATTAGGGGTTAATAATTGAAGTTAGGTGTCGGCGATGTTAGGGAGGGCAGATTAGGGGTTAATACTATTTATTATAGGGTTAGTGAGGCGGGTTAGGGGTTAATAACTTTATTATAGTAGCGCTCAGGTCCGCTCGGCAGATTAGGGGTTAATAAGTGTAGGCAGGTATCGGCGACGTTGAGGGGGGCAGATTAGGGGTTAATAAATATAATATAGGGGTCGGCGGTGTTAGGGGCAGCAGATTAGGGGTACATAGGGATAACGTAGGTGGCGGCGCTTTGCGGTCGGAAGATTAGGGGTTAATTATTTTAAGTAGCTGGCGGCGACGTTGTGGGGGGCAGGTTAGGGGTTAATAAATGTAATACAGGGGTCGGCGGGGTTAGGGGCAGCAGATTAGGGGTACATAAGTATAACGTAGGTGGCGGTCGGCAGATTAGGGGTTAAAAATTTTAATCGAGTGGCGGCGATGTGGGGGGAGCTCGGTTTAGGGGTACATAGGTAGTTTATGGGTGTTAGTGTACTTTAGGGTACAGTAGTTAAGAGCTTTATGAACCGGCGTTAGCCAGAAAGCTCTTAACTCCTGCTATTTTCAGGCGGCTGGAGTTTTGTCGTTAGATTTCTAACGCTCACTTCAGAAACGACTCTAAATACCGGCGTTAGAAAGATCCCATTGAAAAGATAGGATACGCAAATGGCGTAGCGGGATCTGCGGTATGGAAAAGTCGCGGCTGAAAAGTGAGCGTTAGACCCTTTAATCACTGACTCCAAATACCAGCGGGCGGCCAAAACCAGCGTTAGGAGCCTCTAACGCTGGTTTTGACCGCTACCGCCGAACTCCAAATCTAGGCCATAGACTGCAATGTAATGCACTTTTAAGTGCCATTTCACCCCACTCACACCAATTTTAGACCCCAAAATCTGCCTAGTGCATTTGTTTTTTATTGGTTACTTTTCTGAGCACTAATTGCTACCACGAGCTCGCAATAGCAATAACCAGCCACTTGTATTAAGATAATTTAGCGCTCCACTTGTAATCTAGCCCTTTATGTTATACTATATATTTTTGCATGGTTAAAATTACTAAGTTATAATTTCTATGAAAATTTACTGCAGTTTATAGACAATCTTTTTTGTGTTCTCAAAACATATTTTTCATGCCAGTAAACCTCCCCATAAAGTTGATATGATCAAGAAACTTTTTCATCTGGTTATCAAAATATCTGAAAAGTCATTGAGGAATGGAAGTCATTTTTTGCTTGTGATCCAGTTTCAAACAATGAGACAGTTATTTCTTTTTAAATAATTCAGCAATAATGGTTTAGGTATATATACTATAATGACAATCTGGCACCAAATAATAGCCGGACACATGGATCAGTTTAGAATTTTTTTTAAAACGGCATTCTTTATAGAATGTTTACACCTGTAGCAGCTTAAAGGCTGTTGTGCGCAATTCTTTGCTCAATCTGAAGGAGAGCATTTTAAAATACATTACAGCTTTTTATCTTTTGGAAAACATATGTTTCTCTGCTGAATAAAATTACTCTAAATCCTACAGAGGCCTGTCATTGTCCTCCTGTACAACGTGGCACTGGTCCCAATGAGAATGAATATATAAGTATGTTTCATGTTCTGACAGATTTTTTACTTTTATTTATGATTTTGATGAAATTTGTTTTGCTCCTTCACATTTTTTTTTCTGTTTCAAAGTCAATTAAAGTGCATAAAAAGTTCTTATATACATATAGGGCCCAATAACCTAAAGCTCTCCGTTCAGATGAGACAATATAAAATGATCCACCGGTGCTACAATGTCCATAATGGGATCATTTGTAGGCACATTTTACTCAGCTGCATATCTTACTAAGGGGTGAAACCTACATTTCTGTATGCAATGGCAAGATACATACATACAGGTTCATGCCCAGTAAAATAAGTGTTGCAAAAGGGCATTGAGTGTATGTTGTGAATACTGGAATGGAATACGCATAAAAACTTGTAGAAATAGTACCCATCTAAGTGCCAGATTACGAGTGGAGTGCAAAATATCGCTTACGTTAACGCTCAACTCAGTTATACCAGCGCAAGCAAATGTGTGCTGGTATTACAAGTAAAGTGCAATGCAAATGCGACCTCGGTTTAGCATTGCCTGGAAGCTTTACGCTCATGAGCGTGCTTCTATAGGCTCCAATGGGAGCCTCGTCTCATGCTGTCAGATACGGCTGAGAACCTAGCACAGCGAAGGGAGTAAGTCGCACAGCGATGGGCAGCAAATATTATATATATTTGTATATGAATGTATACATCTATATTTATGTGTTGATATATTTATATATATATATATATATATATTTATATATATTTATATAGAACACAAAGTTCCCTATAGACCGCAAAGTAAAGGCACTTTTTAGTTCTGTTCCCATTAGGGTTGCACCGATACCATTTTTTTAAGACCAAGTACAAGTACCGATACTTTTTTCAAAATACTCGCCGATACCAATTACCGATACTTTTTTAATGTTAGGTGATAGTGTCCCAAGCACAATACAGACTAATGTTTTTAACATAGTTTCTTTATAATTATGAAGAACTGTAACTCAAAAGATATTATGAAATAATAAAACAGTTTTATTTGCTTGTTGTCACAAAGTTGTAAAAACATGAAGAAATTTCACAGAACACGTTTATAAATAAAAATATTACATTAAAATATATTTATAACAACAACAATAAATAACAAATGTAATATCACAACCAACCAAAAGTGCAATGCAGTAAAAAATATACCAGTGCACTGTTTAAACATGGGGAACAACACTATGGGCTAGCTTACATTTGACTTGTAAGCTTTACCAATGCTTATTGCATGTCCAACTCCATTAAAGTCTATTGAATTGGTGGAAATGTGAACAGAGCATTGGTAAAGCTTACATATCAAATGTAATCTATATCTAGTCCTATTATTGTAAGATGTGTGTGTTCATAGGATTTAACTTAATTTTTTTCTATGAACACTCTTCATGCAATTTTATAAGCTAAGGATGTTCCTCAGAGTACAGTATGTTTTGAGCATAATTGTGCAAGAGAAGAACTAGCAGTATAACAGGCAATCTAGCAATTATAATAATTTTTCAAAAGTTAGTAGCAAGTTCTTTTTAAGGAACAGAAGCATCTCTGTATGTTCAGCTATACGTCTGTTTCTGCTATCAGTAATGTCGTTTGATGCTAAGCTGAACAGTCTCACTTTCAGCACTAATGCATGGGGCAGAAAGATAATTTTGGGTCATTTTAGCCAGAGCTCGAAATCTCAGTTTATTAACTACCCAGTACTTCAGGGGTTTGTCTGAACGAGGTACAGTGATCTCTCTTACGATAATACAATACAACAGCAATTTGTATTGGCAGAACAAAAGTGAACCATTTTTAGTTGAGTCTCCACTACAGCTTAAAATGAAATGGGAACATGCAGTTTGAAAAAACTCCAAGATAACGTATGGGTAGGAAGTGTAGGTATCGTTTTAAGTATCGGTGCATTTGCATGAGTACAAGTACTCATGCAAATACTTGGTATCGGCACCGATACAGATACTAGTATCGGTATTGGTGCAACCCTAGTTCCCATACCTGCTCACTTTAAGCCTATAAAACTGCTTAACTACTTTAAACAGGCGATAAAACCTGCTGCAAGAAGTGATTTCACCTCATGATATACAAATTGTCCTTATATGGATAAAACAGGTTCAATGTAAACAGTAAAACTCATATTTAAGGTACACAGTACAGGTAGCCCTCAGTTTACGCCGGGTTTAGGTTCCAGAAGGAATGGTTGTAAATCGAAACCGTTGTAAATTGAAACCCAGTTAATAATGTAAGTCAATGGGAAGTGAGGGAGTTAGGTTCCAGGCCCCTCTCAAAATTGTCATAAGTAACACCTAATACATTATTTTTAAAGCTTTGAAATGAAGACTTTAAATGCTAAACAGCATTATAAACCTAATAAAATAATCACACAACACAGAATATATAATTAAACTAAGTTAAATGAACAAAAACATTTGCTAAACAGCATTATAAAACAAATAAAATAATTACACAACACAGACTTTACTTGCATTTTTCTGCAAACAGTTCTTTCTATGCATTCCAATCTGGTCCTCGATCCGATATGCAGCGTCGCCCGCAAAAGCTGGCGACGCCGAATTTTGCGCGGGTTTGGTATCCTATATACGGCGTAACCTAGAAGTTACGCTCGTATATTTTTGCCTTCGCCCGTAGTTTTTTGGGCCATAGACAGGTATACCAAACCCGCGCAGTTTGGTATCCAATATACAGCGTAAGGACTTACGTGGCGAAAATGGAGAAATCTTACTCCATTTTCACCTCACCACAAAATGCAGCCGTAGTAAGCCTTATGCTGTGTATTGGAGCCCTGTAACTCCCTAAACTACCTGCCAAATAAAACCTAACACCCAACGCATGCGCAATGTCTATCTACCTGTCAACCGCGAACTGCTAAATAAAACCTTACACCTAACGCATGCGCAATGTCTATCTACCTGTCAACCGCGTTCCCCCTCCGCAATCCCTAATAAAGTATTTAACCCCTAAACCGCTGCTCCCGGACCCCGTCGCCACCTACATTAAATGTATAACCCTTTAATGTGATCCCCCTACACCGTCGCCACCTACATTACATACCCCCTAATGTGAGTCCCTACCCCGCCGCCATCTACATTACCTACCCCCTAAAGTGAGCCCCTTACACCGCCGCCATCTACATTACATACCCCCTAATGTGAGCTCCTTACACCGCCGCCATATACATTAAATACCCCCTAATGTGAGCTCCTACCCCGCCGCCAGCTATATTAAATTATTAACCCCTAATCTAATCCCCCTACACCGCTGCCAGCTATATTAAAATTATTAACCCCTAATTTAATCCCCCTACACTGCCGCCAGCTATATTAAATACATTAACCCCTAATCTAATCCCCCTAAAGTAATCACCTCTATTACCAGCCCTTAAAAGGGCCTTTTGCATGACATTGCCCCAAAGTAACAGCTCTATTGCCAGCCCTTAAAAGGGCTTTTTGCGGGGCATTTCCCCAAAGTAATCAGCTCTTTTACCAGCCCTTAAAAGGGCTTTTTGCGGGGCATTGTCACAAAATAATCAGCTCTTTTGCATCTAACCTCAATCCCCCTACACCGCCGCCACCTATAATAAATGTATTACCCCCTAATCTAATCCCCCTAAACCGCCGCCACCTATATTAAATAGATTAACCCCTAATCTAATCCCCCTACACCGCCGCCAGCTATATTAACGTTATTAACCCTAATTATATTAGGGTTAATATAGTTAATATAGTTATTATATTATATATATTAACTATATTAACCCTAATTATATTAGGGTTGATATAGTTAATATCTTTTATAATATTATATATATATTAAGTATAATAACCCTATCTAACTCTAACACCTCTAACTAAATTCTTATTAAAATAAATCTAATTAATATTAATATTATTAATTAAAATATTCCTATTTAAATCTAAATACTTAGCTATAAAATAAACCCTTAGATAGCTACAATGTAATTAATAATTACATTGTAGCTATTTTAGGGTTTATATTTATTTTACAGGTAACTTGGTATTTATTTTAACTAGGTACAATAGCTATTAAATAGTTAATAACTATTTAATAGCTACCTTGTTAAAATAATTACCAATTTACCTGTAAAATAAATCCTAACCTAAGTTACAAATACACCTACAGTATCAATAAATTAAATAAACTACAAATATCTAAACTAAAATAAAATTAAATAAACTAAACTAAATTACAAAAAAAACAAAACACTAAATTACAAAAAATAAAAAAAGATTACAAGAATTTTAAGCTAATTACACCTATTCTAAGCCCCCTAATAAAATAACAAAGCCCCCCAAAATAAAAAAATGTCCCTACCCTAAACTAAATTACAAAAGTTAACAGCTCTATTACCAGCCCTTAAAAGGGCTTTTTGCGGGGCATGCTCCAAAGAAATCAGCTCTTTTGCCTTTAAAAAAAAACACAATACCACCCCCCAACATTACAACCCACCACCCACATACCCCTACTCTAAACCCACCCAAACCCCCCTTAAAAAAACCCAGAAGATCTCCCTACCTTGAGTTGTCTTCACCCAGCCGGGCCGAACTCTTCATCCAATCCGGGCGATGTCTTCATCCAAGCGGCAAAGAAGAAGTCTTCCATCCGGCGATGTCTACATCCAAGCGGCAAAGAAGAGGTCCTCCATCGGGGCGAAGTTTTCTTTCAAGCGGCATCTTCAATCTTCTTTCTTCAGCCCTTTCTTACCCGGAATTAAGGTAAGAAAATCTGATTGGCTGATTCAATCAGCCAATCAGATTCAAGTTCAATCCAATTGGCTGATCCAATCAGCTGATTGGATCAGCCAATCGGATTGAACTTAAATCTGATTGGCTGATTGAATCAGCCAATCAGATTTTCTTACCTTAATTCCGATTGGCTGATAGAATCCTATCAGCCAATCGGAATTTGAGGGACGCCATCTTGGATGACGTCATTTAAAGGAAACTTAATTCATCGTTCAGTCATCAGGCCAGATGGATGTTCCGTGTCGGAGGGCTGAAGAAAGAAGATTGAAGATGCCGCTTGGAAGAAAACTTCGCCCCGATGGAGGACTTCTTCTTTGCCGCTTGGATGAAGACATCGCCGGATAGAAGACTTCTTCTTTGCTGCTTGGATGAAGACATCGCCGGATGGAAGACTTCTTCTTTGCCGCTTGGATGAAGACATCGCCTGGATTGGATGAAGAGTTCGGCCCAGCTGGGTGAAGACGACTCAAGGTAGGGAGATCTTCTGGAGCTTAGTGTTTTTTTAAGGGGGGTTTGGGTGGGTTTAGAGTAGGGGTATGTGAGTGGTGGGTTGTAATGTTGGGGGGTGGTATTGTGTTTTTTTTACAGGCAAAAGAGCTGATTTCTTTGGGGCATGCCCCGCAAAAAGCCCTTTTAAGGGCTGGTAATAGAGCTGTTAACTTTTGTAATTTAGTTTAGGGTAGGGAATTTTTTTTATTTTGGGGGGCTTTGTTATTTTATTAGGGTGCTTAGAATAGGTGTAATTAGCTTAAAATTCTTGTAATCTTTTTTATTTTTTGTAATTTAGTGTTTGTTTCTTTTTGTAATTTAGTTTAGTTTATTTAATTGTATTTTAGTTTAGATATTTGTAGTTTATTTAATTTATTGATAGTGTAGGTGTATTTGTAACTTAGGTTAGGATTTATTTTACAGGTAAATTGGTAATTATTTTAGCAAGGTAGCTATTAAATAGTTATTAACTATTTAATAGCTATTGTACCTAGTTAAAATAAATACTGTTACCTGTAAAATAAATATAAACCCTAAAATAGCTACAATGTAATTATTAATTACATTGTAGCTATCTTAGGGTTTATTTTATAGGTAAGTATTTAGATATAAATAGGAATATTTTAATTAATAATATTAATATTAATTAGATTATTTTTTTTTTATAAATCAAAGGTTTTTAGTGAGGTTTTTTTACAATATAATAAAATAAAAGATATGCTCTGTCAAATATATAACAATTGGAGGAATAAAAATAACAATAATACAGTTTTGGACATGTTAAACAGCGTTTCCACCATAACATACGTAGCCATGAAACCTAATTTTTCAAATTTTATATGCCTTCCTATTAACTATAGGTCAGTCTTAGACCCATACCTAATAGCCTATTTCATTGGAGGGAATTAGGGTGATAAAGAGCCTCTTATGGGCCTGATGAATAAAATAAACAAATACAAACATATAATACTAACTAAACATGTGGTATGTGGTAAACATGTGGTAAACATGTGGTAAACATGTGGTAACAACTTATTTCCATGATGGCACAATTGCGGATTAATACCGCCAAAACATTCACCAAAAATAGGTGAGTCCTATGTAAATGAAATAGTAAAATTGAACTAGGAGGTAGGTGCTAGTTTGAGACATTTAAAGTAATTTAAAGAGATGGCCCTCAGTAGCTCCCGCTCTTTGAAAGGTAGAGCTCATGAAACTTGTAGCAGCAGGGGATAAGATTAAATAAAATACCATATAGCAGACTTTATTGTAGCTAAAGAATGACTGGCACCAAGGTAAATGTAAATACTTTTAGGGAGGAGGTACGCTCACATATTTAACTGAAGATTAATTATACAACTAGTGTGGGCTGTAGTAGCTCTTACATGAATCCCCTGAGTATGTGGACCCATTATATAGATAACTTTGAAGACACACCTTATTTGTATAGAGTTTGCCAATCCCATCTGAACGGGTACATAAACACAAAACCCATATTGGTCAGAATAATTGAAAATAATTGTTAGGGCTCTCAACTACACCTCAGACTAGAGAGTCGTCATTAACAAATTGAGAGCTGTAAAGCCAAGCAGCCAGCCTGACCAAGATTATATAAAACAAAATCCTAAATAATGCGATCTCCTATAACACTTTCTAAAAAAAAGATATCTCCATCTGAGCCAGTTGTAGGGGCTCAGTCACCCAGTCTCATAATTAGAAAGTCATCAATATCTTGTGGGGATCTGCCAAGAATGATGAATCTATCTGTATCAGGACAAAGTTATCCGATCCCCCTTCTGGTGTTACTGATCTTCTCACCTATACAGTTTGAGCTTCAAATGGAGGACAAGATGAGTGCGTGTAAACAGATGGGCTCCTCAGATTGCAGCTGAGGCACCGGGGTTGAGAATTGCAGGTAAGTATGAAAGTTCAGGATCACATCAGTCCCTGATAGTAAATGGCCCACATGAAAATGCAGGTCTCCGGTCATCACCGGAACATTGGGTAACTCTGCATAGTACATTGGATGGTCGGCCGCACCCATCCGCACTTGTTCCTGCTTTCCCTTGATTACTCTCTTGATCCTGGAGGTAATATAGGTAGGTGAGTCCTCGCTGTTTTGGTGCCATAAGCCAGCTTCCTGCATCTTTACGTTTGGAGCCTTCTGTGGGACTGGGTTGGTGAAAGTATTCTCCGCTATACTGAGAGAAGGTTGGCTATGCTGCAAGTCAAGCTCCGTTGCAGTCGCCATTTGCAAATTAGTGTCCTGCTGCTTTTGAGGGCGGACTTTCACAAGATGTATTAGGTGGACAAAATTAGCGTCTATTTTCTGATCTAAAGCAACCAGAAGGGCTTGTAGCTTATTATGCAATGTCTCATCCATATCTACAAGAAGCTTTACTCCCTAGTATTAGTAATGAGATAGGTCTGCTTTACCCAGCAGACTGGGGGGGGGGGGGTATTCTGATGAAAAAAAAGGCAGTTGCTGTGCCCATCCAGACGCCCTAGACAATGATTCTGCATAAACGATCTCCATATAATAGATATCAATCAGTTCAGCTGCGCTTCATGTACCCAATTCCGCAAGAAGAAATTCTGGTCCTCTAGTTGGTGATCGAATAAACAGCATATTCTTTTTAAGAGGCCTGGAGCCCCTGCATTTTGCATCTGGATATGGCGGCTGCTAAGTCACGCCCCCCAATTAGATTTATTTTAATAAGAATTTAGTTAGGGGTGTTAGAGTTAGATAGGGTTATTATACTTAATATATATATAATATAATAACGATATTAACTATATTAACCCTAATATTATTAGGGTTAATATAGTTAATATATATAATAAAATAACTATATTAACTATATTAACCCTAATATAATTAGGGTAAATATAGTTAATATAGGTGGCGGCGGTGTAGGGGGGGTCAAATTAGGTGTTAATCTATTTAATATAGGTGGCGGCGGTGTAGGGGGATTAGATTAGGGGGTAATACATTTATTATAGGTGGCGGCGGTATAGGGGGATTTAGATTATAGGCAAAAGAGCTGATTACTTTGTGACAATGCCCCACAAAAAGCCCTTTTAAGGGCTGGTAAAAGAGCTGGTTACTTTGGGGCAAAACCCCGCAAAAAGCCCCCTTAAGGGCTGGCAATAGAGCTGTTTACTTTGGGGAAATGCCACGCAAAAAGCCCTTTTCAGGGCTATTTGTAGGGTTAGATTTAGGATTAGTGGTAGGGATAGTTTAGTATTTTAGGTTAATTAATTTAATATAGGTGGCGGCGGTGTAGGGGGATTAGATTAGGGGTTAGTTAATTTAATATAGGTGGCGGCGGTATAGGGGGATTAGATTAGGGTTAATTAATTTAATATAGCTGCGGCGGTGTAGGGGGATTAAATTAGGGGTTAATAATTTTAATATAGCTGGCGGCGGGGTAGGAGCTCACATTAGGGGGTAGTTAATGTAGCTGGTGGCGGGGTAGAAGCTCACATTAGGGGGTAGTTAATGTAGGTGGCGGCGGGGTAAGAGCTCACATTAAGGGGTAGTTAATGTAGCTGGCGGTGGGGTAGGAGCTCACATTAGGGGGTAATTAATGTAGCTGGTGATGGGGTAGGAGCTCACATTAGGGGGTAGTTAATGTAGGTGGCGGCAGGGTCCGGGAGCGGCGGTTTAGGGGTTAATAACTTTATTAGGGATTGGGGCAGGGTCCGGGAGCGGCGGTTTAGGGTTAATATATTTTTTATTATTAGGAGAGTGAGGAGGGATAGCAGATAGAGGGGTATACGTGTCGGGCTATGTTTGGGAGGCGTGTTAGACAGTATGGGTGATTTTATAATTTAGTCAGGTTTTGTAGGCGCTGGCAGTTTCTAAAGTGCCGTAAGTCACTGGCGACTTCAGAAATTTGTACTTTCGCAGATTTCTGGACATCGCTGGTTTATCCGACTTACGGCACTTTAGCATCTGACGGCGCCGTATATTGGATAGCTCGAGTTGCGAGCTGAAACTACGGGTGGCGGGGGTTCCTTCACTTGCGCCACAAACTACGATCTATATCGGATCGTGCCCCTGGACTGATTTATAGACAGGAAGATCTTGTTCCTTTGCAAGCTGCTCAATAGCTCAGGTCTGGTTAAACTGATTCATTTTAGCTTGCTTGGCTTGCATATCTTTGCTGCAACACAAGCGGACAGCTCCACCTACTGGCTATTTTAATCAATGCACTGTTTCTCAATGCTTTTCAATAGCAGTCACATGACTGGAAAAAAAAGGTTGTTATTCTGAAATGGTGCAAATTGAACCGTTGTAAACCGAGGGCCACCTGTAATTTATGAAAACAGTTTCAATCATAAATAAGATGTTTAAAATTTGAAGGGTATCTTATTTTTCTATAGTGGAGAAATGCATGCAGCATTGGTGAGTGGGTTCAGGAGGTCAGTTCTTTGGGTGTGTATGAAGTTTCTTTCAATTTGTATTATAATTATCTAAGCATATTACACCAGCAAGTCTCACATTTCATCCCATCAGGTGTAGACTGGTGAGTTTGCTTCAATTTGAGCTTACTAAAGTGAAGGAAACCGACAAGTTGGTGAAACTAGAAATTAATACAAGGTAAAAATACTCTGAAAACAGCATTATTTAATTTGTATGTACTTTAAAAAAAGTTGCTATCAGTGCCAGGTGCTCCCTGTCTCTTTCACTGTCCCCTGTAAGATTCTGCACTCCTGTGAGCTTTATTATTTTCTACTGAGGGAAGTCTGCAACTAACTGGGAATTACTGGTTTACCCCCTTCTCAGATCATTCCATGAGGTCTGCCCATGTGAGGGTTGGTGAGATATTTGTCACCATACTGATGAATTGTAGATAATTTGTCCCATAGTCATTATCTGATGCACACATTATAATTATACAAAATTACAACACTCTGCACACTGGTTATTTTCATCAGTTTAAAGCATCAAATGACTATGTTGTTTAGAATTACCTGCAATTAACTAATCAATGTTCCCTCCAGAACAGCTTTATGATTGCAAACAAAATCATAATTAACAGCATTGTTCACATACTGTAACCTGGTTCTCCCTATGGGCCAGATTATCTAAAGCCCAGACGAGGTTATCTAAAATAGTTTTCCAGCACTGCAAGATCTCTTAGAAGATTCTACCAAGGCAAAAGTTTTGTTCTAATTCTCTAAGGGGTGTTCCCTGCATTTTGTGATGTGAAAGAGGTACAAGTGCAACATAGCACTGCAAGACATTAGAGTATTGTTACATTTACACTTGATTTTAGGCTTTAATTTGCTCTTTAAGTTTTATTTCTAAGCTTTGCACTTGATTTGAGATTCTGTACACAGAAATGTATATTGGATTGTGATTTTACAGATTATTATTACACATGAAAGTTTCTGAGTGACTTTAACAAATGAGGATTATATTCTGAAGATTTCTGTCTTTCTTTTTAAAATTGCATAGGACTTCATATTTTCTCTATGTGAAATAAGCCTGACAGTATCAGCGCTAAAGGATAGACAGGGTAGTTCTTCACTGCAATAAGATGAAGGCAGAGAAAGGTCAAGACAGGCAGAGTCCGGCAACAGAAAGGTAATTCAGCAATAAAGCAGTTAAAGGGTAAACCAATAGAATGGTCAGACAGGCAGAGTTCAGAAATGGTAAGGCAATCCAGGAAGTTAAGGGTTAAGCAGGCAGAGTGGTCAGACAAGCAGAGTTCAATAACAATGTAGAAATCCAGCAGTTTAAGGGTAAGGCAAGCAGAGTGGTCAGACAAGCAGAGTTCAGTAACAATGTAGCAATCCAGCAGTTTAAGGGTAAGGCAAGCAGAGTGGTCAGACAAGCAGAGTTCAGTAACGATATAACAATCCAGTAGTTTAAAGAATATAGCACAAAGGAGCACACACAGGAACACCTATACTTTGGCCCAGACGATAGTGAATGAGGAACTTTCATAGGTGCAGGATTCGCTCCACAAAAGATCCGGACCGGCTTCAGAGGATAGGGTGTGCGGCAATGACGTCATCGCCGGCACCTGAAGCAACCACCGCGTCCATGGCAATGTCCATGGCAACGGAACAGTGGAGGCGAACCCAGGAGCGGCATGACAGAAACACCTCTATTATTGGGATAATTTGAAGGTACTTTTTACCTCCGTAATAGGTCACAAAGAGTTCTATTGACCCCTGAATCTGAGGCATTCACCGAGATTTAACTACCAGCTAGAACGCTCAGTATTTGGTTTAATTTGACCTCACATTTGTTTTATCTCTAGAGACTTAGGCCTAGATTTGGAGTTTGGCGGTAGAAGGGCTGTTAACGCTCCGCGGGCTTTTTTCTGGCCGCACCATAAATTTAACTCTGGTATCGAGAGTTTAAACAAATGCTGCGTTAGGCTCCAAAAAAGGAGCGTAGAGCATTTTTACCGCAAATGCAACTCTCGATACCAGAGTTGCTTACGGACGCGGCCGGCCTCAAAAACGTGCTCGTGCACGATTCTCCCATAGGAAACAATGGGGCTGTTTGAGCTGAAAAAAAACCTAACACCTGCAAAAAAGCAGCGTTCAGCTCCTAACGCAGCCCCATTGTTTCCTATGGGGAAACACTTCCTATGTCTGCACCTAACACCCTGATCGGAACAGCCAATAGAATGCGAGCTCAATCTGATTGGCTGATTGGATCAGCCAATCGGATTGAACTTGATTCTGATTGGCTGATTCCATCAGCCAATCAGAAAATTCCTACCTTAATTCCGATTGGCTGATAGAATCCTATCAGCCAATCGGAATTCGAGGGACGCCATCTTGGATGACGTCCCTTAAAGGAACCGTCATTCGTCGGGAGACAACGGAAGAAGAGGATGGATCCGCGTCGCCTGCTTCAAGATGGACCCGCTCCGCACCGGATGGAAGAAGATTGAAGATGCCGCTTGGAGAAGATGTTTGCCGGTCCGGATGTCCTCTTCTTGCCGGATAGGAGGAAGACTTTGGAGCCTCTTCTGGACCTCTTCAGCACCGGATGATGGATCGCCAACCCCCGCTTGGGTTGGATGAAGATGTTGGAGCCAGGACGGATCGGTGAACCTGGTATGGTGAAGACAAGGTAGGAAGATCTTCAGGGGCTTAGTGTTAGGTTTATTTAAGGGGGGTTTGGGTTAGATTAGGGGTATGTGGGTGGTGGGTTGTAATGTTGGGGGGGGTATGGTATGTTTTTTTTACAGGCAAAAGAGCTGAAATCCTTGGGGCATGCCCCGCAAAGGGCCCTGTTCAGGGCTGGTAAGGTAAAAGAGCTTGTAACTTTTTTAATTTAGAATAGGGTAGGGAATTTTTTATTTTGGGGGTCTTTGTTATTTTATTAGGGGGATTAGAGTAGGTGTAATTAGTTTAAAATTGTTGTAATATTTTTCTTATGTTTGTAAATATTTTTTTATTTTTTGTAACTTAGTTCTTTTTTATTTTTTGTACTTTAGCTAGTATATTTAATTGTATTTATTTGTAGGAATTGTGTTTAATTAATTTATTGATAGTGTAGTGTTAGGTTAATTGTAGGTAATTGTAGGTAGTTTATTTAATTAATTTATTGATAGGGTAGTGTTAGGTTTAATTATATCTTAGGTTAGGATTTATTTTACAGGTAAATTTGTTATTATTTTAACTAGGTAACTATTAAATAGTTCTTAACTATTTAATAGCTATTGTACCTGGTTAAAATAATTAAAAAGTTGCCTGTAAAATAAATATTAATCCTAAAATAGCTATAATATAATTATAATTTATATTGTAGCTATATTAGGATTTATTTTACAGGTAAGTATTTAGCTTTAAATAGGAATCATTTATTTAATAAGAGTTAATTAATTTCGTTAGATGTAAATTATATTTAACTTAGGGGGGTGTTAGTGTTAGGGTTAGACTTAGCTTTAGGGGTTAATCCATTTATTAGAATAGCGGTGAGCTCCGGTCGTCAGATTAGGGGTTAATAGTTGAAGGTAGGTGTCGGCGATGTTAGGGAGGGCAGATTAGGGGTTAATACTATTTATGATAGGGTTAGTGAGGCGGGTTAGGGGTTAACAACTTTATTATAGTAGCGCTCAGGTCCGCTCGGCAGATTAGGGGTTAATAAGTGTAGGCAGGTGTCGGCGACGTTGAGGGGGGCAGATTAGGGGTTAATAAATATAATATAGGGGTCGGCGGTGTTAGGGGCAGCAGATTAGGGGTACATAGGGATAACGTAGGTGGCGGCGCTTTGCGGTCGGAAGATTAGGGGTTAATTATTTTAAGTAGCTGGCGGCGACGTTGTGGGGGGCAGGTTAGGGGTTAATAAATGTAATACAGGGGTCGGCGGGGTTAGGGGCAGCAGATTAGGGGTACATAAGTATAACGTAGGTGGCGGTCGGCAGATTAGGGGTTAAAAATTTTAATCGAGTGGCGGCGATGTGGGGGGAGCTCGGTTTAGGGGTACATAGGTAGTTTATGGGTGTTAGTGTACTTTAGGGTACAGTAGTTAAGAGCTTTATGAACCGGCGTTAGCCAGAAAGCTCTTAACTCCTGCTATTTTCAGGCGGCTGGAATTTTGTCGTTAGAGCTCTAACGCTCACTTCAGAAACGACTCTAAATACCGGCGTTAGGAAGATCCCATTGAAAAGATAGGATACGCAAATGGCGTAGGGGGATCTGCGGTATGGAAAAGTCGCGGCTGAAAAGTGAGCGTTAGACCCTTTAATCACTGACTCCAAATACCAGCGGGCGGCCAAAACCAGCGTTAGGAGCCTCTAACGCTGGTTTTGACGGCTACCGCCGAACTCCAAATCTAGGCCTTAGAGTTATTTGTTTCTATAGCCTAACCTTACCTGCTGTAAATTAGGCTTGTTGTTGTAAACTAGGCTTGTAACTTGTTGCAGATAATTCTTGTTGCCAATTAGGCTTTTACATTTAGTTTTTATTTGTGCAACTCCCCCCTTTTTTTATCTGTGTTTTAAGGGAGACGTCCCTTATTTATTTATTGTTTTGCTACATATTATTACATATTTGGATTGTATAGAGGAGTTTTCTGGTCTAGACAAGGCATTAATGAGTGTTTCTGAAGCTCTCCCACAACTCATCACATATTCTCTAATAATTTTACAGTTGCAGGACTAACTGATTTATTTTGCTAGCTATATTCTGGTGAAGCTTTCTCAAATTTCTAAAACACTTTTTTAACTGACAGAAAAGTAATGTACACTAAACTTGAAGCAAGTGTAAGTTTAACTGTAGTGTAAACATTTATGTTTAATTTGTATTTGTTGCAAACTGAGAATTTATATAATTGACAGGTGCTCCTCTATTAACCTTACTCTCCCCTATTTCAGAGAGCTTCCCTTAATTTGTAAAGAAGGCAACTTTCATCTCTATGGGACTTCCAGGTTCCACGGTTTATCTTAGAGAATTTTGTGAGTTCAATTCCGGTGAAGTCTGCACTAGAATTTCTCTCCAAGCTAGAGAAATTTTGTTAATCGGGCCCTAAGGTCTCTGGGTTTGCAATTCTGTAAGAAATGTCCCCAGTACTATGATGCCCTTGGTGTAATTCTCTAAAGGTAGCTTTTACCTTAAAGGGACACTGAACCCAATGTTTTTCTTTCATGATTCAGATAGAGCATTCAATTTTATGCAACTTTCTAATTTACTCCTATTATCAATTTTTCTTCAGTCTCTTGCTATCTTTATTTGAAATAAAAGCCATCTAAGCTTTTTTGGGTTAAGAACTCTGGACAGCACTTTTTGATTGGTGGATGGATTTTTTCCACCAATCAGCAAGGACAACCCAGGTTGTTCACCAAAATGGGCCGGCATCTAAACTTAGATTCTTGCATTTCAAATAAAGATACCAAGAGAATAAAGAAAATTTGATAATAGGAGTAAATTAGAAAGTTGCTTAAAAATTCATGCTCTATCTGAATCACAAAAGAAAAATTTTGGGTTCAGTGTCCCTTTAAGAATATTGTGTCTCCCAAAGGAGTGTTTCCTGCATTTAAGTATGTGAAGGAGATGCATATATTACAATAGCGCTAACAAAAAAAATCATGATTTAAAAATCGTATGAGACTAATAAATCATATTGAATTTGTTCTGCAAAAATTGTATTAAAAAAATAAAAATAAATGCATATTTAAATTACTCAAGAAAAACCTATTTATTGCAAACTGTATAAATTGTAAAAAACTATACTGCAAATGCAGAATGTGAAAGTCGTACTTATAAATACAAAATTCAACACATATTTCCTTTTTTCCTTATTGAAAATTAATATTCCTGCCTCTGGTATTGAGCTAAAAAAGGAAATTACATGGGCATTGTTGAAAGTTCACTGCAAGGTCTGGGATATTCTCTAAATATTTTCCTTCTGCAGATCTCGCAGTTTTTCTTGCAAGCAGAAAGGTGGTGATATTGCATCAAAATACAAAAAAAAAACTTATTACCCTCATAGAAAAACACATGTATACAAAAACAGAAGTGCTTGTAAGGTACTATACACTGAAAACAGAGTAACCTAATTTCTATTGGCTGCACAATTCAATTTTTAAACGTGCGCCCCCTGTTCCTTACTAACTTCACTCTCCAGAAAAGTTCCATTTCCATCAAACTCCATTTCTATGGGAGGGTTCCCACAACTTACAAGGACAGCCCAATTTTTTTTAGAGCATTCCCTGAGGGCAGCCTTTGTGAGTGTCAGTGAGATTTTTATGTTTGTTCCAGAAAATTAGAAAAAAATAACAAAATTTATTACAACTTTCCATTACAACTTTCCATCTTACAAACTAAGATATAAAAATATTTTTTACTAGAAACATTTAGAGGTCCACCTCTGGCCCTCTCATTGTACACCATTTAAGAAAGATTGAGCTAGAGTTTTTGAGTTTTAAGAAAATATACCTTCAAAAAAATAAGAATGTTACATCACAGCTGTTTTAGAAAGGAACTTGGATGAGACAATTTGAGTACTGTTGGCAGCCTTCACCTCTGGTTTGAAAGTTCTCCATTGTTTATAGATAATAGTAGATCAATCAGATTTATTTAATCACTTTTGGTGTTGTGCACTCATAGAAACATACATATGTAGCAGATAAAGGCCCTTGCTTTATTTGAAACTTTATACTTTCTACATCTAGCTGCAGACAAAGCCAGTAATTCTCCTCCCCTTCACTTATCCTTCTCAGCCCCCACGTGCCATGCGGCACCACGTAACAGGCAGTATATTTTACTCTAACTCGGTTTGTATTCATTTCAAAAAGTTGTATTTTGCATAAAAAATATAGGTTGAAAAAATGTTGTGTTAAAATTTCATATTTTTTCCTCAAATAAAAAGGCCTCATGCTTAAGCTTCGGCATTTTCTGTTTACTATTACAGGAATCTAGACATTTCTCAAAGGTCTTAAATCATTTATAGAAGGTATAAAGGACATTAGATATTTAATGTAGCAGAAAGGTACAAATACAAGAAATATTTTTCTTACAGTGAATTAAAACCAATTAATCAAATAGAAAAAAATATGAATAGCAGAACAGTTTATATTGTTTCTTCTCTTTGACAGAAAATGTTTGTGCAAAGAATATTTATGTGTCACCCAGCATATTTGTCACTAGATTGTAAGGCTAGATTCCAGTATTTAAACTCTTGTGACCTTAAAAGACCATGGACCATCCCCTAATCTTTATTTTTTGTTTCATGACCTTGCAGATCTGTCATACATATAATTTGTTCAGCATGCTTACAGGTCATACAATATAACTACCATGTTCCCCAGACTGACAGAGCAGATACAAAATACAATTTATTTGTTAATCTCTAGAGTCCTGGGATTTATAATTGTGTCACCTTTCATTTAGGTATATACAAACCATTGATTTATTCATTCTATTTATAGCACAGTCATAACCTGCTTCTTTGTATTTCTTGTAATTTAAAGTTAGCTCTTGAATATTGTCATAATTAAAATATTTTCATCTGTCCCCTACTCAGAACTGGTGTTTATGCTTCTTTTATCAGGAACACCCTGGAATAATATATATGCTGGTTCCCTGTTCATCAGTTTCCTCACAGGGACAATCTTTATGGTTCTTTGTTGCAAAAGCACTTACTATATAACAGATGTGTTTGGAATCGGGTCTTGAAAATGACATGTCTTGTTTTGTTTGAGTTATAGATTGTATATTTTCGATATCACATCTGTAGCACATAGGTCTGAAATAATGTTTGCCTAGAAATGTACAAAATGTGTTTAGCCATGCTCTAATATCAGCTTCACTTCTATAACACTGGTGCTGATCAATACATTATATAAGAAAATCAATGAGAAGTCAAGCATTGCTGCACTCATAATCCCTTGTATCATATTGGTATTGAAGCCACTGGTTAAAGTAATGATAGAAACAAAAAGAAAAATACCTTTCTCTTTCTTCTAAAATTACATTAAGGAGAGGAACTCATCAGGGTTGTCCACTGCATCCTTTGCTTTTTAATATAGCGTTAGAACCGTTAGCACACAACAACTTAATATCCTTTTCTATGCTGACAATTGCTTTTTCTGGATAACAGTCAATACCAATGATTTTACAATGAGTTTAGCCTCTTTTCGGGTTAAAAAAAATCATTCAGAAAAGCGAGCTTCTCTGGGTTTATAAATCAGCATTAAGCTTACAAGAACATCCTTTCAGAACAGTCGACACCATTAAATATTTAGGTATCTCCATACACAAGAATCCCATAAAATGGTATACATAAAATTTTCAGCCCCTTCTAGACAAAATTAGAACAGATCTGGAAATGTGGGTTTCTTTCCCTTTATCTATAATGGCACACGTTAATTTAATAAAAACAATTATTTCCCCACGCCTGTTATATCTGCAAAACTTACAAGTATTTATATCAAGTTCGGATCTACATAAACTAGTTTCCTGGTTCTCTAGATTTATTTGGGGGAGCAAGAAACCTCGGATTTCTTTAAATAGGTTGATGCAAAAAAGGGAAATAGCGGGTTTGGCTCTTCCCAATATTAAATTATATAATGGGGGGGGGGGGCGGAGCCAACTACCAAAGTGATCAGACATGCTTCTAGAGAGCTCCCTAATATAAGATCTAATATCAGGGGTTAATTATAAAATAAATGCCTTAATACTTAACTACCCAAATCTACTCTAAGAACATTGGAGGAGCCGAAGAGACTGTTTAGTAATAGAACTAAATACCTGGACCCTACAGTGAAGCCATGCGGTAAGGGCCGCCATCTCAGGAACCAGACATCTTGCTATCTAGCAAGTCATGCTACCACAGGCCCAGATCACTGCAAGATACCCTCCTCAAGAAACAAGGTTGCCAAACAGTTTACTATAGATCTAGCTTTGCAGCCAGCCAAGTTACTGTGAGGCTTTCTCTTCCCCACTGCGCAGATGGAGGAGTTACATGAGACCCTGCACATCTTGCTAAACGCATTTGAACAACAAATGCCTGATAGCTTCCATGATCTCCTCACTACGATTCAAACCGTAGTCCAAGAGGGAAGTACCAGTCCTCCAGCCCCGAGGTCAACTCCCGCACTGAAGTCAACTGGAAATCCTATCGTGGAGGATTCTCTCCAAACACAAGTTAAGACATGGAGATTGCAGACAAGATCAGGCAAAGATACGGTCAATACCTTCATGCCTCTTTCTGTCCCAATGGCCCAATGGATCGGAGAGATCATAACATCTAAGTGCCAAACTATACAGCAGCCCAGAGATCCTGCACACTATCCTTGTAAGGCAACTTCTAATTGGGACTCTGCTTTGGATACTAACTGGGGAAGTGCGTCAGCTTTTCCGGTCGAGGTATAAAGTCCCTGTGTCTGACTTACAAGAGGGGCATTCCATGATGGCGTCATTGAAGATGTTGGTGATTACCTCACAGCTATGCAATCCCACAATGTCCGGGCTTATGACTCTCTCCCCATGAACCCAAAACAGGCATCCACTAAACAATAGCTGTGTTTCAACGAAGACCTCATATGAGGCATAGTGACATTTCTATAGTAGTTGTTTTCATATCAAAAATGTAATCTCTTTTCTTTTTGATGTTGTGTTTTCTTTTTCTCATTCTCCTCCCTGTATTACAACTGTGTCTTCTAGCCCATGTGTTATACTACTGAATCATATGAATCCAATGTTATCATTTTATAGAGGTATTAGGATGGGGGGATTGTGTTTTGTATAGAGAATAGCGTTATGTCTGAAGCAATAATTTTAATCCCTGCAGTCGGCATCAGGCCCTAGTTTAAAAACAGCTAACATTACCCCCATAATGGTTACATATAGCCAATAGCTGTATTTCAGGGGATTATACTATGAGACTAATTTTTGGAAGTTTAGCTGCCCTTCAGGGTCTGACAACATAAATATAGTGTGCATTCCTAGTCTACTTTTTATCTCTATGAAGAGTTATAGCATTATCAGGTTCTTCATTCCACCATTGCAGCTAACATGTTTTCTAGTTTCGTTAATCAGGGGAGTTCCCACTAAACTATACTTCTCATGTATTTATATCTAAGTACTTCCACACTCCACTCAAGATATTGATCCCATTTAAACCACATAATCTTAGTGACCCCTGATGTTGCGTGTCGGGAATGTAACCTTTGACAGCTAAAACTCTCAGACCTGTGAGAGGGTCCTATGGCATTTCTGCTATCGGGTTTCCTCTAATAGACCTCCAGAATACCTATATATCCTCCTCCACATTCATGTTTAATTATCCCAGTACTAAATATATCTACAGATCAGTCTTTGGCACTGCTTAGTCGTAACTATCATTAATGTTTTATACTAGTCACATGCCCTAACAGATGCTTTTACTATCTGTACTGTGTATGAGCAGGTGTAGGATAGATCACCAGTCTCTGACCTAATCTTAGTTATGGAGAGCAGTGCTTGCATATATAAGTTCACGTATACTCTTGTTCTTATTTTTTATTTTTTATTGCCTGTTGATATACAAGGGAAATCTCCATTCTCTTTTTTCTGTAATTATACTAAGACTTTACAAGCACAGCTCCAACTCCTAGCTTCTTCCATATTTTGTAAACTTACCTCTCTTAGATAATAACCTCACCCCCCCACATTTTATATCATTTTATATCTCATAATATCCATCTACCAGTACTAAGGTCCATAAGTGACCACCTCACCCGAAGCGGTACTTACCCGCTGAAAAACTTTATTAAACTTAATACAAGTCTATTTTCTACTATTATATTTTTAATTCTAATAAGTGTCATTGGGCCCAATAGGATCTCCCATGTCCCATCAGTTTTTTCTACTTCAAAGGATCTATAAGTGACCAGATAACTAGTCATTCATGAAAACTATTAAATATATAAAATGGAGGTTTCAGTTAATATCTTACCACTTATTATGTTTATGTTTTTTTCTTTTACTTATTTTATTGTATTGTGTTCCATGACAAACTGTTGTCACTTATGATATGTGTCATTTATTCTATGTTCCCTTTTCTGCAAAACCTCAATAAAAGACTATTAAAGGGAAAATAGTATAATTGGGCTGCATTGGTCAAGATCGCAATAGACTGGATTGCAAAGATGAATATATTTTCCTCATTTAATAGAAAAAGCCATTTTATTGCTGAAGGTCAAGTTCGGGTGACTCGCTCACGCCATTGGATACCTTAATAAAAACTAGGTCAACTTTCATTCATCAATTTTTCAACTTCTCACTAAATAACGCTGTTTTTTACCTTATAAACAGCCTCCGGTACATTTCTTTAATCCGCCCGCCATTTTCTATAATTGATTGACAGACTAGTCCTATTCAATCCACCAATGGCCGTTTGCACCACGGGGTATTTAGCCCCTTTCCTGAAACGTCACGCATGCATTAAAGCTTCGATAGCGCAGTTTCTTCCTCATGCTCGTTCATGAGTCGCGGTTTGAATGTCGATACGGATGCGCAGTTTTTTTTTTTACTGTCGTGAACACACTTGGGACCGACGTAGAGAGCAGGTGGGACTACTCGCAACGTCACAAGAGGAGAACAAGGAAGTTGTGCAGGGGAGGAGTTGCGATATAAATGGTACTTATTTTCAAACTTATTTATTTAAAAAACCAAAGTGATAAATTAAAATATAAGGTAGCGACTACATTAATGCTACATTGCCTAATGCATTGCGGTAGTCAATTACAGTAACATTGAACTTCACTTTAAAGGCAATCTTACATTGTCCCCTTAAGACCATGCCATCTAATATTCTTGGTCTTATGTCAACTAAAAATGTAGTCTTAGCGTGGCATACATTTTGCACTTTAATGGAGGTTGTTTTAAGTTTCTCTCACTTTATTCCTATAATAGGTAATCCCCAATTTACTGCATGAATTTATCATAAGGCGTTTAAACTTTGGGAATAAAAGGGCCTCAATTCTATCTCACAAACATTGTCAGAAAATAGACAGATTTTATCTTTTGAGGTTTTATTTTATCAATATGATATTTCAAGCAAGTTCTTCTTCACATATTTACAATTACTTTTGTCAATACTTTGGGAATCATTCACTTCCCCCCCCCCCATTGCGTGGTCTGATATTAAAATGTACATCCAAAAATGTATTGCAGGTTATGCTTCTATTTCTCTACTGTATGATAGTATGCTGGCTAAACAAAGCATATTCTACCTGGATAAATTATCTAATAGTTAGGTAAGATTTTTCCCTGCAATAGATGCAGATACAATTAAAAAAAGTTTCATAGCTCTCAATTCATGTGTAATTTCAATGAGTTGAAAGGAATATCATTTGAAAATTATTAATCATTATTAATTATCTCTTCGTAGAATGTTTCCATTGATATCCGCAGCATGTCCTCGGTACAGAAAGCCCCTAGCAGATTTACTTCATATGTTTTGGTTCTGTCCAAAATTATTCCAACTCTGGCAAAAAATAGGGTATCCAGAATTATAGATTAAGCAACAACAATATTAATACAATTATTCTGATAGTCAGATATCTAATAACCAAAAATTGGAAGGCCAGCTCTGTGCCAGCCTTTTCGGCCGTACTTAAAGAAATTCAATCTCAAATTATATTTGAATCTTACCATCTACTATCAGCCTCAGAATTTTTTTTTTTTTTTTTAATGATTGGCTTCCTATAATTAAATCTTATTCGCTTCACATTCAAAAGCGTATCCTGTCTCCCTTTCTACGCTTTGATAGTTTTGTGGAATTGTTAATATTAGAACTTTTCCCTCCTAATTGGATATCTTTATACAGAGAGGTATAGGGTTAGCTTGGTATTTAATAGATACAAGCATGTACAGTCTTTTTTTTTTGGTTAGCATAATTCTTATGAAGACTCTTACAACTGATATTCCCACCACGCGGCACACGGCCGATCGGACCTTAGGGGGAGAGGGACTCATCCTTCCCTTTTTTCTCCGTTTAACTTCTTTTTATTTACTTTTAATAAAAAAAAAATGAAGTACGAGAGGTTAATATATAAGAAAGACTTAGTTTAACCTGCTCTTTTTTCTAATCTTTCAATATTATGTCAGCAATAGATGACTTTTTGTTCTTTATGTTAACCATTGAATCTTATTTGAATATCGGATTATGAGGATATGTGTTTTTCAACTCTTTTCAATGTATGATCTATTTACTACACCAATGAAAACATTATTGAAACCCCCCCCCCAAAAAAAAAACCTATAACTGTAAATGCAGCAAATAATATAAGGCACAACATTTAGAAAATAGACAGTAGCTAATAGAGTATAATGATGCAGATGAATAAAAAAATATTAGCTCGGTCCTGTAAAAAGCAAACAGGGTAACTGGAACAAGTGGAGCAGCCAAGATAGAGCAAAGGATTGAAGATTTCTGTTAGCACAGTTGAGCAAATAATAAATAAAGCAATGTAATACACAAACATTCAATCAGCGAGTAAGATAAATTAGTTACTGTCAATCGGGTTGGTGCAAGCAGGTCGTACAAGAGCGTAGGCTGAGTTGTAATTTGAAGGCAGGAAACAGATAGCAGATAGTCAAGTAAGTCAGGAGAAAATGTAATCACATGCTGAGCACAAACAGAGCTCACCCAGGGCCAAGCAACACCTGATAACTGATTTTAATTTACTATACACCCAATTAATCATGTACTGTAGAATACTGTAGTGGCTACCAAAAATAAATGGTAAAAGTAATTCCCCTCTTTCTTTTAATGCACAAATGTAATCTATCTTAAAGGGATATAAAACCCAATAATAATAATTATTTTGCATATTTTCTCACAACCTCGCCACCTTTAATTTGCAAGAAAATACTGTGAGATCTGTAGTGTGAAATAATGATGCTGGGATTTAAGTGACAAATTCATACATGCTCATGGAATGCCTATGTTCAGCCCATTTTATGATAACATTATTTTGTACTTATACAAATTGTTATGTGATTATTTGCACATCCAGTGCACTTAAAGGGACACTGAACCCACATTTTTTTCTTTTGTGATTCAAATAGAGCATGACATTTTAAGCAACTTTCTAATTTACTCCTATTATCAAATTTTCTTTATTCTCTTGGTATCTTTATTTGAAATGCAAGAATGTAAGTTTAGATGCCGGACCATTTTTGGTGAACTACCTAGGTTGTCCTTCCTGATTGGTGGATAAATTAGTCCACCAATCAAAAACTGCTGTCCAGAGTTCTGAACCAAGAAAAAAGCTTAGATGCCTTTCTTTTTCAAATAAAGATAGCAAGAGAACAAAGAAACATTGATAATAGGAGTAAATTAGAAAGTTGCTTAAAATTGCATGCTCTATCTGAATCATGAAAGAAAAAAAATTGGGTTCCTAGTCCCTTTAAATTATTATTTACGTTTTGCAAATTTAATATGATTTATTCCTGTGTAATTTACAAGCAAATTATACATGTTTAAAAAAATAAAATTTTTGACTGACTATTTTGTTATGATTTCTGATGCACCTTAACAATACCATTTTTTCCCTGTTTTTGTTTGTGTGAATAGTTCAATTATTGGTTTTGTATGATTTTTAAATTACAATTTTCATTGTCGCCCCTTAGAGAGACACCCTGTTTTCATGTTAAATAGTGCGTTTATATAATTCCACCAGGGAAACAGAAGGGCTTGCGAAGCATTCTTAATTAATCTCGCAGCCCAGAGACCTTTAGATAATCGGCCCCTTGATCTCTAAAAAGTATATTGCAAAGTTGTTTTATTATAAATAACTAAATATTTTATATAAAAATCATTGTGCTTACTGTCCCTTTAACCAGATTTTTAGAGATAAATTCTATATGCAATTTGAGAGGTTTTACTCATTTAGATCTAATGTATTAAACATGAAGGGAAATAAATCTCAAGCGCTTGCATATCATGTTTTACATAGCAATCCAAACAGATTGCAATGGGGACAATATCTGGTTTAGTTTTTTGACTAAAGGCTTTGAAACACTGCAAGCGGAGCGGCGCGCAGCATGTACATGCAGCTGTGCGCGCTCAGTGTGTCCTGCCTTTTCATCTCTGAGCACTCTGCTGTGTCAGGTCGTGTAGCTAAGCGCTCAGAGATGAAATATTTGATCTTCAGAAGCGATGCGCCGCATCGCTTTCAGTGTGTCACAGCCTTTACGGTTAACTGTGCTCATAAAACTCAGAAAATAGCAACTGTTGTATTCATGGAATTTAATGGATATGGAAGTCAAAATATTTATTTTTTATGCTATGAAATTTACTTTGTTCTCTTTCTATTGTTTGTTAAAAACGTAGCCCATGTTCATGAGAACATGCTGAATATTGCCCTCAAGACTTTTACAGGTCACTGAACCTATCTCAGTATTCAATTAAACAAACATTACAAAGAGAAAGAAGTCAATTTGTTAGTATCAGTATTTATTTTCTGAATTATGAAAATTCAATTTTGACTTACATATCCCTTTAAAGGCTATGACGCACTTATGTACCTTACCATACAACACAAATTTGATTTACAAATTGGATATTTATTTATTAACAGCTTGGTACATTTTAAAGTTTTAGATAATATATTTTTTATTCTTAGTTTAATCTTTACAAAATGGCAACAGAAATGTTTTGCTTAGTTTAAATAAAATGATTGAGTTTGATCTTTTCCTTGTGACAGATTACAAATGAATTGCTTGAAACCTAATACATATGCTAAAAAAACTTATTATGGTTTTCTAAAAAAGAGACTGAAATCTGGTTAAACAATTATACAAACTGTGACCACACCAAATTTATAACACATAAACATCAGAAAGAAAGCTAATATGGGGCCAGAATACAAGTGGAGCGATATTTAATAAACTCGTTTATGCGCTAACTTCTAGAAGTAAGGATTTTGTGTGCCTCGGGTAGCGCTCTTATTACAAATTGAAAGAAAAAAGTATTTGCTTATGCACTAATCCGATGCACGCAAAATGCTGAACTTCTAATATCGCGTTAATGTATTCCCCCATAGAAGTCAATGGAGCAAAAAAGTGTAAAAAATCCCTACTTGCACGCAAACTCTATCGCATATTCTCAAGTACCCCCCCAACATTACAACCCACACACCCCTATTCTAACCCACCCAAACCCCCCTTAAAAAAACCTATCACTAACCCCCTGAAGATCTCCCTACCTTGAGTCGTCTTCACTCAGCTGAGCCGAAGTCTTCATCCAATCCGGCAGATGTGGTCCTCCATCCGGGCGAAGTCTTGATCCAAGCAGTAAAGAAGAGGTCCGCCATCCGGGCGAAGTCTTCTTCCAAGCGACATCTTTTATCTTCTGTCTTCCGTATCCATCTTCATCCCACCGACGCGGAACATCCTCCTTCCCGACAGACTAACGACGAATGAAGGTTCCTTTAAATGACGTCATCCAAGATGGCGTCCCTCAATTCCGATTGGCTGATAGGATTCTATCAGCCAATCAGAATTAAGGTAGGAAAAATCTGATTGGCTGATTCAATCAGCCCATCAGATTGAGCTCGCATTCTATTGGCTGATCGGAACAGCCAATCGGATTGAACTTCAATATGTGGGTGGTGGGTTTTTATGTTGGGGGGGATTGAACTTCAATATGTGGGTGGTGGGTTGTAATGTTGGGGGGGTATTGTATTTTCTTATACAGGTAAAAGAGCTGATTACTTTGGGGCAATGCCCCGCAAAAAGCCCTTTTAAGGGCTGGTAAAAGAGCTGATTGCTTTTGTAATTTAGAATAGGGTAGGGGATTTTATTATTTTGGGGGGCTTTTTTATTTTATTAGGGGGCTTAGATTAGGTATAATTAGATTAAAATTCTTGTAATATTTTTTTATTTTTTTGTAATTTAGTGTTTGTTTTTTTGTATTATAGATTAGTTTATTTAATTGTATTTTAGTTTAGCTAATTGTAGGTAATTTACTTAATTAATTTAATGATAGTGTAGTGTTAGGTGTATTTGTAACTAAGGTTAGGATTTATTTTACATGTAATTTTGTAATTATTTTAACTAGGTAGCTATTTAATAGTTAATAACTATTTAATAGCTATTGTACCTAGTTAGAATAAATACAAAGTTGCCTGTAAAATAAATATAAATCCTAAAATAACTACAATGTAATTATTATTTATATTGTAGCTATATTAGGGTTTATTTTCTAGGTATTTAGTTTTAAATAGGATTAATTTATTTAATTATAGGAATTTTATTTAGTTTTATTTAAATTATATTTATGTTAGGGGGTGTTAGGGTTAGAGTTAGACTTAGGTTTAGGGGTTAATACATTTATAATAGTAGCGGCGACGTTGCGGGCGGGAGATTAGGGATTAATAATTGTAGGTAGGTGGCAGCGATGTTAGGGAGGGCAGATTAGGGGTTAATACAATTTATTCTAGTGTTTGGGAGGCGGGAGTGCGGCGGTTTTCGGGGTTAATACATTTATTATAGTGGAGGCGATGTCCGGTCAGCAGATTAGGGGTTAATACTTGTAGTTAGGTTGCGGCGACGTTGGGGGGGGCATATTAGGGGTTAATAAATATAATGTAGGTGTCGGCGATGTTAGGGGCAGCAGATTAGGGGTTCATAGGTATAATGTATGTGGCGGCGGTGTCCGATCGGAAGATTAGGGGTTAATAATATAATGTAGGTGTCAGCGATAGAGGGGCCGGCAGATTAGGGGTTAATAAGTGTAAAGTTAGGGGTGTTTAGACTCGGGGTTCATGTTAGGGTGTTAGGTGTAGACTTAGAGAGTGTTTCCCCATTGGAAACAATGGGGCTGCGCTAGGAGTTGAACGCTGCTTTTTTGCAGGTGTTAGGTTTTTTTTCCAGCCAGCTCAGCCCCATTATTTCCTATGGGGATATCGTGCACGAGCACGTTTTTCCAACTTACCGCTACTGTAGGCAACGCTGGTATTGAGAGTTGAAGGGAAGGTAAATTCTGCTCAACGCTCCCTTTTCTGAGCCTAACGCAGCCACTCAGACAACTCTAAATACCAGTGTTGTCTTAAGGGTGTGATGGGAAAAAAAGCAGCGTTAGCTACGCGGGTCTTTACCGACAAAACTCTAAATCTAGCCGTTAGCACCAGAATTCTCTGGATATATATAGCAAACTGTCTTCAAGCAAAATTGTATAATATTAGTACTCTCCATCTTTCATTATTATCAGCGTAGGGATCAATAAATGCTGTTGCTACTCCTCAACTATGAACTCCACTAGCATAAAATATCTTATAATATTATGTGATCAGCACTCAGGAACTATTCAATAATAGCATATGGAGAGATAACATAACAGGGGTGGCCACCAACTTAAATAAAAGTAGACATGTTGTATGGCATTTTTAGGACTATATCTAAGACTTAGCTTCCCCCTATCTCATCATACCATACATGTAGCCATATTGTATTTTCCTAAAGCCCAACTATCAAAATGAGTAACCCACACACTAAACTAGCAACTGCGGTCAGATAGATATGTGTAAAAGTTACAGCATAAATTGTAGACCTCAAGATATCAAACCTACATGCAATCACAAAGAGACATGAAGATCCTATGACTAAAATATTGATATATTGAAAAATTCCATAACTTATAAGTCACTAAGAGAACATTAGTTAGATTACGACATGTGGATCCAGATAGCAGGAAAAGCATAGATATTAAAATCTGTATTCCTGCTTTTTATGAAAACACTATGGGGCCTATTTTTCAAGCCATCAACCGCAAATACGCTGGAATTCCGCAGTGTAATTGTGGTGAGCCTGATTCCCCTTATTTATCAAATCCTACAGACCGTCAAAAGTAGAATTTTGTGACGTAACATATGATCCGCCGGTCTCAGTCCAACACAGATCGATGGTTACGTCACTACAGATGTTCCAAATGTAAATTCAGCACTATCTGACTACTTTTGCTACTTATAAAATAACTACAGGTACGCTCGCCACTATTCTGGCCCAGCGTACCTGATTTTCAATCTGGCACCCTAGAGGCAGCGGATGCCATAGGAATCAATGGGAGTCTGAAAGCAGCGAAAGCTTATGTCCGCTGCTGCCCGATATCCCATTGATTCCTATGGGAGAATAAAAGTTATGTTTACACCGAACACCCCGAGTCTAAACACCCCTAATCTGCCGCCCCCTACACCACCGCCACCTACATTATACTTATTAACGCCTAATATGCCGCCCCGTCACTGCCGCCACCTACATAAAAAGTATTAACCCCTATCCCGCCACTCTCGGAGCCCACCGCAACTAAATAAAGTTATTAACCCCTAAACCCCTGACCTCCCACATCAGTACCACTTACTAAACATATTAACCCCTAAACCGCCAGCCCCCCACATCGCCATAAACTAAATTATTAAGTTACAAAAAATAACAAACACTAAGTTACACAAAAAAATAAACACTAAGTTACAAAAAAGAAAAAATAAATTATCAAAGCTTTAAATTAATTACACCTAATCTAAGGGCCCTATGAAAATAAAAAAGCCCCCCCAAAATAAAAAAAACCTAGCCTACAATAAACTACAAATAGCCCTTAAAAGGGCCTTTTGTGGGGCATTGCCCCAAAGTAATCAGCTCTTTTACCTGTAAAAAAATACAAATACCTCCCAACAGTAAAACCCACCACCCACACAACCAACCCCCCAATTAAAACCCTAACTAAAAAAACCTAAGCTCCCCATTGCCCTGAAAAGGGCATTTGGATGGGCATTACCCTTAAAAGGGCATTTAGCTCTTTTGCAGCCGTAAACCCTAATCTAAAAATAAAACCCACCCAATAAACCCTTAAAAATTCCTAACACTAACCCCTGAAGATCGATTTACAGTTTTGAAGATCCGACATCCATCCTCCAAGAAGCCGGGAGAAGTCTTCATCGAAGCGGCAAGAAGTCCTTCATGAAGCCGGCCGAAGTCTTCATCCAAGCCTGCAGAAGTCTTCACCCAGACGGCATCTTCTATCTTCATCTATCCGGCGCGGAGCGGGTCCATCTTCAAGACATCCGACACAGAGCATCCTCTTCTTCCGACGGATTAACGACGAATGAAGGTTCCTTTAAATGACGTCATCCAAGATGGCGTCCCTTAGATTCCGATTGGCTGATAGAATCAGCCAATTGGAATTAAGGTTGAAAAAATCCTATTGGCTGTTGCAATCAGCCAATAGGATTGAAGTTTAATCCTATTGGCTGATGCAATCAGCCAATATGATTGAGCTTTCATTCTATTGGCTGATTGGAATAGCCAATAGAATGCAAGCTCAATCCTATTGGCTGATTGCAACAGCCAATAGGATTTTTTCTACCTTAATTCCAATTGGCTGATAGAATTCTATCAGCCAATTGGAATCTAAGGGACGCCATCTTGGATGACGTCATTTAAAGGAACCTTCATTCGTCGTCAACATTGGGGGCGTCAGATTAGGGGTTAATAAATATAATGTAGGGTTCGGCGATGTTGGGGGCAGCAGGTTAGGGGTTAATAAATGTAGATAGGTGTCGGCTATGTTAGGGATGGCAGATTAGGGGTTAATAAAATTTAACTAGTGTTTGCGAGGCGGGAGTGCGGCGGTTTAGGGGTTAATATATTTATTACAGTGGCGGCGATGTCCGGTCGGCAGTTTAGGGGTTAAAAATTTTAATTGAGTGTTTGCGATGTGGGGGGGCCTCGGTTTAGGGGTTATTAGGTAGTTTATGGGTGTTAGCGTACTTTTTATCACTTTAGTTAAAGGGACACTGAACCCAAATTTTTTCTTTTGTGATTCAGATAGAGGATGCAATTTTAAGCAACTTTCTAATTTACTCCTGTTATCAATTTTTCTTCGTTCTCTTCCTATCTTTATTTGAAAAAGAAGGCATCTAAGCTTTTTTTGGGGTTCAGAACTCTGGACAGCACTTTTTTATTGGTGGATGAATTTATCCACCAATCAGAAAGGACAACAAAAATGGTCCGGCATCTAAACTTACATTCTTGCATTTCAAATAAAGATACCAAGAGAATAAAGAAAATGTGATAATAGGAGTAAATTAGAAAGTTGCTTAAAATTTCATGCTCTAACTGAATCTCGAAATTTGGGTTCAGTGTCCCTTTAAGAGTTTTATGTTACAGCGTTAGCCCATGAAACTCTTAACTACTGACTTTTAAATGCGGTAGGAGTCTGGACTTTTTCAAGCAATCGTAATACCGGCGTTAGGAAAATCCCATTAAAAAGATAGGATACGCAATTGACGCAAGGGGATTTGCGGTATGTGAAAATCGCAGAAAAAAAGTGAGCGGTACACCTGTACCTGCCTGACTTGAAATACCAGCGGGCGTTAAAAAGCAGCGTTGGGACCCCTCAACGCTGCTTTTTAAGGCTAACGCAAGACTCGTAATCTAGGCGTTAGTTTTTTGTAACTTTGTAATTTTGTAGTGTAGATTTAAATTATTTGAGTAGGGTTAGGTGTTTAAATATATAATATATTTAATTTAATTTGTAGTTTTATGTAATTTTAGTATAAAAGTTAGGTTAGATTCATTTTTATTTTAATATAGTTTAATGTAATTTTAGTTTAAAAGATAGGCTGGATTAATCATTAATTTAATATAGTTTAATGTATTTTTATTATAATAGGGTAGGTTAATTAATAGTTTAATGTAATTTTATTATAATAGTTAGGGTAGATTAATTAAATTTATTATAAGATAGGGATGAGTTAATATTTAATATAAAGTTAGCGAGTTGTTAGGTTTAGGGGTTAATAGGTTAATTTAGTTTATGGCGATGTGGGGGGCTGGCGGTTTAGGAGTTAATACATTTATTTAGTTGCGGTGGCCTCCGGGAGCGGCAGAATAGGGGTTAATAAGTATAATGTAGGTGGCAGTGGGCTCCAGGAGCCGAGGAATAGGGGTTAATAAGTTTATTAGAGTGGCGGTGGGCTCCGAGAGTGGCAGTTTAGGGGTTAATAAGTGTATTTAGTTGTGGCGGGGTCCGGGAGTGGCGGTATAGGGGTTAAACATTTTAGTATAGTGTGGGGGTTTAGTGACAGTAAAAATAAAGCTGTGAAAAAGCCGAAGAGCAACGAGATCGATGACTGTTAGTTAACAACAGTCCGCTGCTCATCGCCCCTTACTTGGTGCTCGGCTTTTTGACAGCTTTTTTGTTAAATATGGAGAGCATATTCAGGTCTGCGGCAGCGATGTTAGGCAATGTCAGGTGAGCGTATTGGTGCCGGCGAATGCAGCACAGTTGATGGCTTGATAAGTAGTCCCCTATGTATCATGCAGAGATCGGTGTTCCTATGTGTCTCTCAGATCATCAGGTAACCCTTCACAATAAGAAACTGAGTAGATTTCCGCAATCCTAGCATATTATAGAAGAGGCATTGGTAAATTTGAAGATGTGAAATCAAAGGAGAGTATCCCCTGGTAGTGTTAATAACAAGCAGTGGGAATAAACACACAACATGTATTACTTAGCATATCGTGTGATACAGTTATGGACCAAAATCAGACAGTCCTAAGTCAAACATTGTTATGACAGGTCCATTAGCAACTCCCAGTCTCATCGGTCAGCAGATACGGACTTACCGGGCTCACTGGATCTCTTGTAGTTTCTTTACCATCGAATGCCCCGCCGTAGGCATCTTGTGGCGTATAGCACCTTCACGCCGTGATTGCCGCTGACGTCACTGGGCGGCTCATCTGTTCCGTCGTCGTAAGTGATGACCAGTAGTGCGGATTCACCCAACCCCCTTGTCCTCGGTGCGCCAATCCGGTGGCTTCTCCTCTGATGACGTGCGGGGGGTGTGAAATGCTGCTGTCTTTTGATTGGTCCAGATCCGGTCGGCTCCTTGAATTTTTTGTCCGGAGCTCTCTGTGGGATTTAGAATCTTCCTGTCGGCTGTGCTCACTGGATAGGTCAGGTATATACAAATGCACAAAAGTAGGAGCACCAGCCGAAGTAAAAGGTAAAAATCCAAATCTTTATTAGAACAATAGTTAAAAGCCAGGACATCAGGCAATTAAAGTGAAGGAGGTCAGCGTAGACAAACAGCTGACGCCTTTCCGGCATGGAGCCGTAATCGAAGCTGACAAACTTTGCCATAAAAATTACTTAAAAAACCCTTAGCTGCCTCCTATTGGTTAATGAAAAATGTACATACATAATTGAATATACTATACAAATAACTTATTTGACAGTGTCCGTGACCTCTGAATCACAGCAAAATATTTACATGGAACGAGGAGACAAGCAAAAAATAAGAAATAAACCATATTAAAAGCTTGTTATTAGAGAATGTGCATAAACAAATAATGCAAATGGGTTAATATGAGTATAACCAAATGAGGACTCAGTTCCATAAAATATATCATGACATTGAGCACACTATCACTTCCACTAAGACCAAGTAGTAAAATACATCGTTTTGCTTAAAAACAGTATCGAGCAAAGGATAGGGAAGAGATTGAGAGATGAATCAATTTTTATATGTGGTAGCGAAAAAGCATATATTTAAATTGCAAGTTAAGCTAAAAATAATAATAATAAAGTATTCAAAAAATTGAATCAAATGTCAATGTCATCAAGTGGAGTAATATAATACATTTTCTCAAGAACTTTATGCTATGAATGCTGTATTTGAAATGGGACTCATTCATGGGGGGCAACATAACACATCAATTTCGTGGCCGATAATATAGTAATTAGTAAGTTATATAATATATTTGAGAGAACAGCATTTAATATTACTGCCAGAAATTTATTAGGTCGTAATCGGAATTAAATCCATCTGGAAACCTGGTTTTCAATTTGAAAATCCAGAAGACCTCTCTTTTTCCTAGCAATATCTCTCTGTCACCTCCCCTTTTTTGGGGGTGAGATGTTCTCTATACAAGACCAACTGAATGAATTGGCACTTTTGTTGTGTTCATGTGCAAAGTGCTGGACCAGTAGGGTACTAGCGGTACCATTTTTAATGCTAGAGAGGTGTTCTCTAATTCTGATTCTTACTTCTCGTGCGCAATGCACTTATATATGTTTATATATGTATACATATGTATGCATGTGTTTATATGTGTAAGTACGTCTGTAAATACATATATACACAAATAAATACATAAATACATATGTACACACACATATATATATACAGTATATAAATATATATATTCATACATACATATATATCTTTAGACATGTATATGTATGTATCTCAATGGTAAAGCCCATTGCTTTCCTTTTTTTCTAACACCTGAGACCTCACAACTTTGAGCCCTTATAACTTTTTCGTGCAATTATCTTTTAATATTTTTATTAGATGGTGTTATTAGGAGTATAACTGTACTTTTTAATGTATTTTTGATGTGTTTTGTGACACTTTTTTGTTTAGCAATACAGTTAACCAGAGCTCTGAGGACGTGGTAATCATTCTAGCATAAAATCCCAATCACTCTCACACGTTCGGGTTTACTTTCATCTTGTAATACGAGCGCTACACCAGACGCTTGCAAACACCTGTGATAAACCACTTTTCACTCGCTCGTAACTGTTAGCACGCCATTTGTAATCTGGCCCATAGTGTGTTAATCATTGTTAAAGTGTCACTAACCTAACTCTTATTTGCATAGAATATATATTATAAGTAGTGCTTTCATATGCATGATAAAAATGCATAGTGCTTAACATCCCTTTAACAGTGCATTTAGATAATCTACCTTTTTACTGACACAAAGAAACGTGTCTGTCATTCTTCAGAATAACCCGTTTTAGTTTACTGAAACATGTCTTTGTAGTTGCTGTCAAGAAAAGAAAACATTTCTATGAATTTACTTCATCAGTTGTAGCCTGACATTCAACACAAAGGAAAGCAGCTTCAGATCACGATGCCTTGAGAGAATCAGGTCCATGTTTTGCGATTATCTGAACGTAGTTTATCTAAATGATTATACATATAGTACACACAAAGAAACTAACCAAACAGCAATCAAAGTAGATTACAGCAGATCATTTTTGCTTTGGGATACCCCTGATATTCTTTTGAACATCCTGTGGCAATCTTGATCTATTAATTATAAATCTGTGACACTCCAAAGATCTAATTCAAATCATACAACAACATATAGATTAAAATATTCGTCACTATGAAGTATGGGTGAATGTTTTAGCAATTTTATTTAAAATGTAGCTAGTGTAGATCCCTATAGGCTAGGAGTGACATAAGTATATACACAAAGGAAGAATGGTATAAAGGATACCAGACTACCCAAAGTATGCACTTGCAGCACTCTAGGTCTGAACTAAAGATTGGGATTCCGTAACAGGATATAAAATATAACTTTTATTGGTATTAAAGTTAAAAAACCAAAATTTGTTTGGTTGATACACACACAATTAAAATTTGCTCCAGTGCTTGAATCAGTATAATGAGTTTCACATTAGATCACTATTCATGATAATTCGGCCTGAATAAATTCACTAGTTATAGTGATCTAAATAGTTCAGTAAATCAACTTGCTAATGGTTACCATCAGAGTGTTCATCTGAATAGTAGAGCTTATATATAAATTCTGGTCAAGGTTGTGTACTCTCAGCTATATAGGCTCCTGCTATCCTCATTCAATATAATGGATGATAGCAGAGTAAAGATTATTAATAATGATTATCCACAAATAGGGGTACTGGTGAATTAAATATTCACAAAAACGAGGGTTTGATCAATTGTAACCTGGGTTATAATTTTAACCTGTATATTGGTATAAATAGTAATGTGTGCGTGCTTGGTGCTACTGTAGTTTTCAAAATTTCATTAGGTATATATTCCTAAAAATTGGAATACAGTTATAATCACAATACGCCTAGTTCTGTGTAGCCCAGACCTCCGATCTGGCCACTTTGGTTCACTAAAGTTATTAAATAGTTAGACCCTGATTAGTCCATATAGCAATGGCTGTAAAAGTTACTATGGATTAGTAATCCACCTTTATAAATTTTAGGCGTATGTTTCATGAAAAACTAAATCTACTATCCCAGCGACTCCCAGATTTGTATCAATTGACAAGTGTCCCAAAGTTTATTAGCAGTGCCAAGAATTATTATTATTCTGATCCAGTGTATGGAAATTCAGATTAAGTGCCTTTTGGCGCAGCCACTGTTATGGTCACACGTCTTATAATTATCAGTCCTCAGTTTGTAACATTCTTCTCATAGGGCATTTATACACTGGGTTTTATAACTACAGTTAAGTTTGGCATACCCACTTTCAATAAATGTTTCTTATGATTTAGTTTCAATTAAATAACTGTGTTATAATATCAATTAATTTCGAAAGCTCTGAAAGCTGTGTTCAAAGTTAAAGCTCGGTCTGGCACAACTGAGATTATAAATATAGAGTTAACAGTCCATCAGACGTAATGAATATCTGTCAGTTTTTGTTTAATTTGCAACTAAGTTGCAGTTTGATATGTATGTTTCGGTTTAAGCGCTATGTGGTAGAGCTAATGCTGTCACTATCGGGTAGTGTTAACCGCACTCATACGTTTGTAAGGTCTTACAATACACGCACATTCACACACTAGTTAGATAGTTTAAGTTAAAACTGGCACAACCCAGTTATTATAGTAATATCCACAATGTGGCATATAATTTTTAAAGAAACTTAGTTAACTATTAATGGAATAAAGTCTGGCACAACCCAGGCTATATGGTATTAGCTCGTTATTGTATATATAGTAAGAAAGATTTTTCTATAAACACCATGTAACGGTCCCTATTAGGTACCCTGACCAGATAGGTCAAATATCAATGTTATAGCTCTATAATTGCGGTAACCCTTTGCTCCACATGATTTTAGCGATACTGGGCTAGTTTAAAATACATAGAAAATAGAGCGTGAACGAGTTCAACACTCTCCCCTGACGCGTTTCGCCCGATTGGGCTTTATCAAAGGCAGCGAGCCGCCGTGTTTTTGGGGATATATACCCTGTGGGACCGGAAATCCCGCCCCCGCTCCACTCTGATAGGTATTCTAATTGGTTCTGAGTGGATTGATAGACAGCTATTTGCTCTAATCGCAAAGTCATGTTTACGGACCTGCATGAGTCATACTCATGGGTACTGCGATTGGTTCTGACTGAATTGATGGACAGTTGGTTACTCCAATAGCACGTTAATGTTTACAATACTACATGGTCCGTATTGTGAAGAATGATATTTATGTTATATATATTATCGTAAGAAGATTTGACAATAGTAAACTGACTCTCAAGTATCTATATCTAGCCATTATTGATATAAATTGGATATTCGTTATAGGATATTGATCATCGCAATTCCTAAGATTCAATACGCTAAAAATAATACTGATAATAACTCTCGGGTACCATACATTCTCAAATTTTGTGGATATCATAAATCTGTAAATATGTTAACAAATGTTCCTGTAATTATAGTCCACATCATTAAGTATACGATGATTGAATCTACATTTACTGTTCTACCACCATAGTCTTGGTTCAATGTTTTAACCTATTTACTATTTATTATTTATGCAATTACGTTCAAAGGCTCACTGGAGCGTTGCTTCAAAAGCATTATAGATTAGTATACCAGAATTAGTTTCTGCAGCTATTTTTATATAAGCAACTGCTGGTTCAATTTTCAAAATTAATTTATTCAAAGGGGGAATAAAATGAAAGTGTTGTGTGTAAAACATCTATTCAATTGTAGTATGTCTACTGTCTTCCTTACGCCTAAATCAAAGTGACATGTGTATTTCTTCTAATAAACTTTTATTTGACTGGAATATGCTATGTTATTATGCGTACAAACAAACATGTGAATGTTGTGGGGCAGTGAAGAGATGGGAAAAGGAGGTGACAAGGGAATAAGTGTGATAGGAGTGAAAGAAGGTGTTTATGGGGGTTGGTTATATTTAGAAGTGTTGCTAGGGGTGCTAGAAAAAGGAATATAAAACTCAAAAATTATTAGATTTCAAAACCAGAATCACTTATATATGTGAGTATGTCATGAGAGTGAAAGTCATTTATTCCCTTGTAAGGATTTGATAAATATCGTTCGATGCTTAACTTATTTGTCATATAAGTTATAGTATAGGTTTATTGTAATAACCATCAACCTCACTATGATTTGGGGGAAATGGCGATGTTAGCTATTAGATCATATACTGTTATATAAATGTACAGAATGAGAGTTAGGTACTGGATCAATATTTTATCAATATTTTAACAGATATCCTAATATTGCCCTGTCTGGTGTTTACATTAGGGACTATCAACAGTTGATCATTTGATTCTAGGTATGTTTATATGATCCTCATAGAGATAATACTCTCTATATTAAAATGAAACTTTTATAGAGTTGAATATCATTCTATGATTTTATCTTGTTTTACCATCATGAATTTTTGTAAAGACAGAGAAAATCCTGTTTTCATAGGTAAGTTTGTACGTTTGGCCTTGTTCTTTCTTATCCTTTATTGGAAGAGTTTATTGTTCTCTTCGTGATTATCCTTAGACATAAAGATTATTTTATCTTATTCTTTCTTTTGTCAGATTAAAAGGTTATTCTACGGATAATTACAGATAAACATACAGGTTGTTCTGTTCGTTAAGACCCCAAGGTTGGACCGAATTTAATAAATAGATCCATCGGCTTTCAGATTTCAATAATGCCGTTTCAAGGTCCCCTCCTCTGAATCCTAGGCTGACTTTCTCAATACCCCAGCATTGTAAATCTCTTTGGTTTGAGTTGTGATGTCTTAGGAAGTGTGCAGCTACACTAGTTAAGGTCTTTAATTCTTCTTTATCTTTGGCTGCATTTTTGATGTTCCTTAAATGTTCCTGAAGTCTTACTCTTAGTTTCCTAGTTGTCATTCCGACATAATACAGGTTGCAAGTGCATTGAAGTACATAGATTACACTTTCAGTATTGCAACTTATGTATCGTTTGATTTTATGATTTTTTCCAAATCTGTCTTTAATCCCAGTAGTATTTTTCATAAATTTGCATGTGCTACAATTCCCACATTTGTGAGCTCCCGGGTTAAATGCTGAGGTGGTCTTTTTCCTTTGGAAATGACTACTGGTCACAATATCTTTGATGTTTTTAGTCCTCCTAAATCCAAATGAGGGGCTTGGACCCAAAGTGGTTTTCAATAAAGGGTCAGTCATTAGAATATTCCAATGTTTCTTAATTATGTTCACAATTTGTGGAGTTTGAGTATTGTGAGTCAGAATTAATCTGGGGATTTGAGAGTTAGTTTTTTTCTGTCTTTTATGAAGTAAATTTTGGCGTGGTGTTAGACGGGCTCTCTGTTTGGCCTTTTTGATCGATCTTTTGCTGTAGCCTCTTTTCAGTAATCTTTCTTCCAGATCTAATGCTCTCAGTTCAAAAGTTTGAGCTTCTGAGCAATTTCTACGAAGTCTCAGGAATTCCCCTGTTGGAAGGCTTCTCATTGTGCCTGGGGCATGTGCACTAGTGCTATGTAGTAAGCTGTTGGTCGCAGTAGGTTTTCTAAACAGATCAGTGCTAATGACCCCATCTCTGTTCTTACGGATGGTAATGTCCAGAAAGTTAATCTGTGTCAGACTCTCCTCATGAGTTAATTTAATGTTAAGTCGATTGTTATTCAGATGACCAAGAAATTCTTGTAACTCCGAATGAGTGCCTTCCCATATAAAGAAGATATCATCTATGAATCTAATCCATAAAGGTATTAGATCCGTATATTTCTGATTCTGTTCCGTAAATACATATTCAGTTTCCCACCACCCGAGGAACAAGTTGGCATATGTAGGTGCACACGTAGTGCCCATAGCTGTTCCCCGGGTCTGTAGGTAGAATTGACTGTCAAATGTAAAAAAGTTGTAACTCAGTACCATCCTAAGTAGTTTAAGGACGAAGTAATCATGTTCCTCGCCTTCTTCCGAGTTTTTGTCCAAGAAGTATTTTACAGCTTGTAAGCCTTGTTCATGGTTTATGGATGTGTAGAGGGATTCCACATCCGTGGTTACCAGCCATGTTGTATCATTCAGTGTCAAATGTTCAAGTCTTTGTAGGACTTGCATTGTATCCTGTACATATGAAGGCAGTTCCTCTACGTAGTGTCTTAGTCTATGATCTATGTACTCACTCGCCTTTTCTGTTAAACATCCAATCCCAGAAACTATTGGGCGTCCTGGTGGTACTTCGGCATTTTTGTGGATTTTTGGTAACATATAAAAGGTGGCGATTTTAGGATTGTTGACCGTAAGGAACTTCTTTTCTTTGATAGTAATGATCCCTTCATTGTGGGCTCTATTTATTAAATTGGTATAGATTTTCATGTATCCATCCATTGGATTGAAGAGCAGTTTGGTATAACAGGATTTGTCCTTTAATTGCTTTGCAGCTTCTCTCAGATACATATCCAATGGCCAAATTACTATATTGCCACCCTTGTCAGAACCTCTTATCACAACTTGATCCCATTTCTTCATTTCCTGGATAGCCATATGTTCTTTGTAAGTTAAGTTATATTGTGAAGGTATTGTTTGTAGTGATGTTACATCTCGACACACTAAATCTCTGAATATTTCAATCTGTGGAGAGTTCACAAATTTTGGTACAAAGGTTGATTTGTTATTGAGTTTATCCCTCCATTTTGCTGGAGTTTGTGGTTCTGATTCAGTTAATAAATTTTCTAGGTCTCTGAGGCTGCTAAGCTCTTCTTCAGACCAACCATCTGGGTTAGAGTTATGAGAAAAATGTTTTTTCAGAAGTAGTTTCCTTATATATAACTGAATATCTTTGACAGTCTCAAATTTATCAACATTGTTGGAGGGGCAGAATGACAGGCCTTTTGAGAGTACCAACATGTGTTCCTGTTCAAGTTGTATATTTGATAAGTTTATTACTCTCAATGATTCAGACGAATCTGGGAGAATGGGCTCTGATCCCTTCTCTGTGATCTCCAGGGTCCCTGGTTGTCTTTGTATGGTCTCGTTCGTCCCCTCGATGGTTTTTTGTTTGCGCCCCCTGCCTCTGCGTGTCCTCCTCCCTGTTCTCCTACATCTAAAAAATCCTTTCTTTTGTTCCTACTAGAGGATCTTGGTTTAATTGTGGATGTAGGCTTAGGGGGTTCTTCATTATTAGATTGGTGGTTTGTAGAACTTCCTTCCTCGCCATCAGTGTCAGAGATGTCACTTTCGATTATGTTCACTTTGGGGTTCCTGTTGTTGATATTGTTTCTATAGAAGCCATTCTTTCGCCATTTGTAGACTCTATTGTTATTGAAGTCACTGATATCTCTATTTAACTTTCCCTGTTTTGTAGTTTTAAGTTCGAGTTCATATTTATCAAGTTCCTGCTGATAGGATTTATACAGTTGGTTGAAGTCTTTGAGGTGTTCAAATTTTTTTAAAACCTCATTTTGTTCTTTGATTTTTGTTTCTAATAGTTCATACTCTGATTTATCATGTTTAACAAGTATGCCCATTAGTTTAGCTGAGCACTCAGATAAGGCTTCTTCCCATTCAGTGGTAAGAGCTGGATTTTTGAACTCAAAAGCCGGGAAAAGCTGAATTCTGAGCCCTCTAGGTATCAATTTTCTTTCAATGTACTTTTCAAAAAAGTGGCGGTTCCACCATACTTTATCTTGGCGATACATAGTTCTATGAACATCTTTAAGCGCCCCATCTAGTGTCGTTGCTGTAGTAGTGCTCCCTGCAGTGTTATCTCCTTCAAAAATCTCATTTAAGTCAGCCGTTCTTTTTAGTTGTCTAGCCTGTCTGTCTAAATCAAATGTAGAATCCATGTTGTAGTGGAGTAGTTTGTGTGCTCTACTGTTCTGAATTCTGGGTCACCCAGATATACACACTTTAAACACACAAAGATGAACAGTGGCACTACTTAGACTTTTCCTCTTGTAATAAATCAAAATCAGAGGTAAGAGTTAGATTAATTTTACTGTATGTTAGAGGAAATGGTGCTTGTGCACAAATATAAATATATACACAAAGGAAGAATGGTATAAAGGATACCAGACTACCCAAAGTATGCACTTGCAGCACTCTAGGTCTGAACTAAAGATTGGGATTCCGTAACAGGATATAAAATATAACTTTTATTGGTATTAAAGTTAAAAAACCAAAATTTGTTTGGTTGATACACACACGATTAAAATTTGCTCCAGTGCTTGAATCAGTATAATGAGTTTCACATTAGATCACTATTCATGATAATTCGGCCTGAAAAATCTTTCTTACTATATATACAATAACGAGCTAATACCATATAGCCTGGGTTGTGCCAGACTTTATTCCATTAATAGTTAACTAAGTTTCTTTAAAAATTATATGCCACATTGTGGATATTACTATAATAACTGGGTTGTGCCAGTTTTAACTTAAACTATCTAACTAGTGTGTGAATGTGCGTGTATTGTAAGACCTTACAAACGTATGAGTGCGGTTGACACTACCCGATAGTGACAGCATTAGCTGTACCACATAGCGCTTAAACCGAAACATACATATCAAACTGCAACTTAGATGCGAATTAAACAAAAACTGACAGATATTCATTACGTCTGATGGACTGTTAACTCTATATTTATAATCTCAGTTGTGCCAGACCGAGCTTTAACTTTGAACACAGCTTTCAGAGCTTTCGAAATTAATTGATATTATAACACAGTTATTTAATTGAAACTAAATCATAAGAAACATTTATTGAAAGTGGGTATGCCAAACTTAACTGTAGTTATAAAACCCAGTGTATAAATGCCCTATGAGAAGAATGTTACAAACTGAGGACTGATAATTATAAGACGTGTGACCATAACAGTGGCTGCGCCAAAAGGCACTTAATCTGAATTTCCATACACTGGATCAGAATAATAATAATTCTTGGCACTGCTAATAAACTTTGGGACACTTGTCAATTGATACAAATCTGGGAGTCGCTGGGATAGTAGATTTAGTTTTTCATGAAACATACGCCTAAAATTTATAAAGGTGGATTACTAATCCATAGTAACTTTTACAGCCATTGCTATATGGACTAATCAGGGTCTAACTATTTAATAACTTTAGTGAACCAAAGTGGCCAGATCGGAGGTCTGGGCTACACAGAACTAGGCGTATTGTGATTATAACTGTATTCCAATTTTTAGGAATATATACCTAATGAAATTTTGAAAACTACAGTAGCACCAAGCACGCACACATTACTATTTATACCAATATACAGGTTAAAATTATAACCCAGGTTACAATTGATCAAACCCTCGTTTTTGTGAATATTTAATTCACCAGTACCCCTATTTGTGGATAATCATTATTAATAATCTTTACTCTGCTATCATCCATTATATTGAATGAGGATAGCAGGAGCCTATATAGCTGAGAGTACACAACCTTGACCAGAATTTATATATAAGCTCTACTATTCAGATGAACACTCTGATGGTAACCATTAGCAAGTTGATTTACTGAACTATTTAGATCACTATAACTAGTGAATTTATTCAGGCCGAATTATCATGAATAGTGATCTAATGTGAAACTCATTATACTGATTCAAGCACTGGAGCAAATTTTAATTGTGTGTGTATCAACCAAACAAATTTTGGTTTTTTAACTTTAATACCAATAAAAGTTATATTTTATATCCTGTTACGGAATCCCAATCTTTAGTTCAGACCTAGAGTGCTGCAAGTGCATACTTTGGGTAGTCTGGTATCCTTTATACCATTCTTCCTTTGTGTATATATTTATATTTGTGCACAAGCACCATTTCCTCTAACATACAGTAAAATTAATCTAACTCTTACCTCTGATTTTGATTTATTACAAGAGGAAAAGTCTAAGTAGTGCCACTGTTCATCTTTGTGTGTTATTAGGAGTGACATAAGGGTTAAGGCCTCAAGGTTATTCATAGGGTAAGGAAATGCAACATTGTTTCAATGTGAGGAGAGTCCTTATTTGAGGTTATAGGACGGTTACAGTGGATCCCTGGCCCCCACTGTTCTGGTGAAGATTTTGTTTCCCTCCCTCCCTCCCTCCCTTGACATTATTATGGCCACATGATACATCTGTCTTCTTAAGGTGTGCTGTAAGTTGGCTGTTGGCTTGGTTAGTTGAACTAGACTTTTGATAAGCCCACAGTGGTTCATTTATGCTCACCTCTTGGCTTGTGCGTCCTAGCAGGTTGAGGTGGTCTCCCTTACTGGGGCTGAGTTTTGTCCCCTCTAGCAGCAGGAAGTCATGGCATGGCATTTTGGGGGAAAATGCGGAGCGATGGCCCAGGCTGAGGGGGGAGGAGCAGATGCTTCAGGTTGGAGCCTGGAGTGCTTCTCCCTGGACAGATGGGACAGAGGAGCTCCAGAGAGCCTTAGTAACGTGCTTTCTCTGCACTGACCTCTTGTGGTTTATGGAGGATAAGCTCTCACTTGCCACCATATTTTCAGAATAAGTTTAGTTAGTTATTTCTTAGTTATTATTTAATAAATACGACCAGTGATCGTCTTTTCCCCCATTTTGTGTATCTGTCAGTTATTGCTAGTAATAAGGTGGTGAAGGTTACCCAGAAACTACCGTCTAGACATTTAATCCCTTGTGAATATTAGCTGCATTTGTTCAGTTTAAGGGCTAGCTCACAAGTGGAACGCAAATAAGCGTTCCTGCTCACAAATTAAATTCACTAGATGGAGGCTTTTTGCGAGCATCAGGTTGTGCTCGTATTACAGAAAGTAAAAAGTTTGTGCATGAGCACTAACACGACTTGCGCAAAAAGCCAAAACTTCGAATAAAACCCCTATTTATTCTTAAATACATATTTCTACATATATATGATATTTTTTTGGTAAAATATGTATCTATATCTATTTACATGATTATATATAGGTATAGATATATACAAATATATATAGGAATATCTATTAAAAAATACTTAGAACATATTCCCCTATGTGAAGAACATTGGAATGTGAAATATTTACAGTACAAAAACAGTTAAAGACTTTCACCTAGATTATGAGTCTTGCGTTAGGGTTAAAAAGCAGCGTTAAAGGGACAGTTCACCCAAAAACTATCTCCCCTTTAAATTATTCCCAATGATCCTTTTTACCTGCTAGAGTGTATTAAATTGGTTGCAAGTAGCTCCAGACAAATATAAGATAAGGAAAACAAGTGTGTGTACACCAAGTGTTAAAGAGACAGTCAAGGCCAAAAAAACTTTTATTTTTCAAATAGGGCATGTAATTTTAAACAATTTTCCAATTTACTTTTATCAACAATTTTGCTTTGTTCTCTTGGTATTCTAGTTGAGAGCAAACCTAGGAAGGCTCATATGATAATTTCTAAGCTCTTGAAGGCCGCCTCTAATCACATGCTTTTGTATTTGCTTTTCACAACAGGGGAGAGTAGTTCAGGTAAACCATATAGATAGCATTGTGATCACGCCCGTGGGTTTGTGTCAGACACTGCACTAATTGGCTAAAATGCAAGTCAATAGATAATAACTAAAAGTCATGTGATTAGGGGCGGTCAGGAGATGCTGAGATACAAGATAGTTACAGCAGTAAAAAGTGTATTAATATAACTGTGTTGGTTATGCAAAACTGGGGAATGGGTAATAAAGGGATTATCTATCTTTTTAAACAACAAAAATTCTGGTGTTGACTGTCCCTTTAACATAATGAGATCTGACATTACCTGAAGCTCAACCCATTGTAATAGGCTGTGGTTTCAAAGCACAAAACCAGCTACTTCAGATACACAAATAAACCCGAAAATGCAATTTCTCAAATATTTTATACTCTGCAGTTGGTATAACAGTCATTTAAAATACATTTATGGAAAAACAAGTTTACAGTGCACTGTCCCTTTAAGAGGTCCTAACGCTGCTTTTTTCCTAACGCTGGTATTACGAGTCTTGAAATGACAGGCTCACCGCTCACTTTTTTGGACAGAGTCGTTAATACCGCAAATCCACTTACATAAATTGCGTATCCTATATTTTCAATGGGACTTACATAATGCCGGTATTACGAGTCTGCAAAAAAGTGAGCGGTATAGCCTCTCCTGTCAAGACTGATACCGCCTTTAAAAGTCAGTAGTTAAGAGTTTTATGGGCTAACGCTGTAACATAAAACTCTTAACTAAAGTGCTAAAAAGTATATTAACACCCATAAACTACCTATTAACCCCTAAACCGAGCCCCCCCCCCCCCACATCGTAAACACTAAAAAAATATTTTTAACCCCTAATCTGCTGAAACGGACATCGCCACAACTATAAAATATATATTAACCCCTAAACGGCCGCACTCCCGCATCGCAAACACTAGTTTAATTTTATTAACCCCTAATCTGCCGTCCCTAATATCGCCGACACCTACCTACATTTATTAACCCCTAATCTGCCGTCCCCAAAGTCGCCGCAACTATATTAAATGTATTAAGCCCTAAATCTAAGTCTAACCCTAACCCTTACACCCTCTTACTTAAATATAATTTAAATAAATCTAAATAAAATTACTATCATTCACTAAATTATTACTATTTAAAACTAAATACTTACCTGTAAAATAAACCCTAAGCTAACTACAATATAACTAATAATTACATTGTAGTTATCTTAGGGTTTATTTTTATTTTACAGGCAACTTTGTATTTATTTTAACTAGGTACAATAGTAATTAAATAGTTATTATCTATTTAATAGCTACCTAGTTAAAATAAATTCAAATTTACCTGTAAAATAGATCCTAACCTAAGTTACAATTACACCTAACACTACACTATAATTAAATAAATTCCCAAAACTAACTACAATTAATTACAATTAAATTAAATAAACTAAAGTACGAAAACAAACAAACACTAAATTACATAAAATAATAAAATAATTACAAGTTTTTTAAACTAATCTAATCCCCCTAATAAAATAAAAAAATAAGAAAAAGCCCTATCCTATACTAAATTACAAATAGCCCTTAAAAGGGCCTTTTGCGGGGCATTGTCCCAAAGTAATCAGCTCTTTTACCTGTAAAAAAAATACAATACCCCCCCAACATTTACAACCCACCACCCACACACCCAACCCTACTCTAAAACCCACCCAATCCCCCCTTAATAAAACCTAACACTAACCCCTTGAAGATCACCCTACCTTGAGACGTCTTCACCCAACTGGGCAGAAGTGGACCTCCAGACGGGCAGAAGTCTTCATCCGATCCGGGCAGAAGAGGACCTCCAGACGGGCAGAAGTCTTCATCCAGGCAGCATCTTCTATCTTCATCCATCCGGAGCGGAGCGGGTCCATCTTCAAGCCATCCAACGCGGAGCATCCTCTTCCATCCGACGACTAACACTAAATGACTGTACCTTTAAAGGGACAGTCAACACCAGAATTGTTGTTGTTTAAAAAGATAGATAATCCCTTTATTACCCATTTACCAGTTTTGCATAACCAACACATTTATATTAATATACTTTTTACTTCTGTGACTAACTGGTATCTAAGCATCTTCTGACCGCCCCTAATCACATGACTTTTACTTGTTATCTGTTGACTTGCATTTTAGCCAATTAGTACAGTGTCTGCCACTAGCCACGGGCGTGATTACAATGCTATCTATATGGCCTACATGAACTAACTCTCCCCTGCTGTGAAAAGCTAATAAAAAAGAGGCGGCCTTCAAGGGCTTAAAAATTATCATATGTGCCTTCCTAGGTTTGCTTTCAACTAAAATACCAAGAGAACAAATTATTGATAAAAGTAAATTGCAAAGATGTTTACAATGACATGCCCTATTTAAAAAATTAAAGTTTTTTTTGGACTTGACGGTCCCTTTAAGTGACGTCATCCAAGATGGCGTCCTTTCAATTCCAATTGGCTTTAGGGTTTAGGGTTTTAATTTAGGGTTTAGTGTAGTGTTAGGTGTAATTGTAACTTAGGTTAGGATTTATTTTACAGGTATATTTGTATTTTTTTTAGCTAGGTAGCTATTAAATAGTTAATAACTATTTAATAACTATTGTACCTAGTTAAAATAAATACAAAGTTGCCTGTAAAATAAAAATAAACCCTGCAATAGCTACAATGTAATTATTAGTTATATTGTAGCTAGCTTAGGGTTTATTTTATAGGTAAGTATTTAGTTTTAAATAGGAATACTTTAGTTAATGATAGGAATTTTATTTAGATTTATTTAAATTATATTTAAGTTAGGGGGGGGTTAGGGTTAGACTTAGGTTTAGGGGTTAATATATTTATTATAGTGGCGGCGACGTTGGGGGTGGCAGATTAGGGGTTAATAAATGTAGTTAGGTTGCGGCGACATTGGGGGCGGCAGATTAGGGGTTAATAAATATAATGTAGGGTTCGGCGATGTTGGGGGCATCAGATTAGGGGTTCATAAGTATAATGTAGGTGGCGGCGGTGTCCGGAGCGGCAGATTAGGGGTTCATAAGTATAATGTAGGTGTCGGCGATGTCGGGGGCGGCAGATTAGGGTTTAATAAGTGTAAGATTAGGGGTGTTTTTTGACTCGGGGTTGCGGCGACATTGGGGGCGGCAGATTAGGGGTTAATAAATATAATGTAGGGTTCGGCGATGTTGGGGGCATCAGATTAGGGGTTCATAAGTATAATGTAGGTGGCGGCGGTGTCCGGAGCGGCAGATTAGGGGTTCATAAGTATAATGTAGGTGTCGGCGATGTCGGGGGCGGCAGATTAGGGTTTAATAAGTGTAAGATTAGGGGTGTTTAGACTCGGGTTCATGTTAAGGTGTTAGGTGTAGACATATAAAATGTATTTCCCCATAGGAATCAATGGGGCTGCGTTAGGAGCTTTATGCTGCTTTTTTGCAGGTGTTAGGTTTTTTTTCACCCGGCTCAGCCCCATTGATCCCTATGGGTAAATCGTGCACAAGCACGTTTTACCTGCTTACCGCTAATGTAAGCAACGCTGGTATTGAGGTGAGATGTGGAGCTAAATTTTGCTCTACGCTCACTTTTTTTGTGGCTAATGCTGGGTTTAAAAAAAGCTGTAATACCAGCGTTGTCTTAAGTGAGCGGTGAGAAAAAACTGTGCGTTAGCAACGCAAGCCTTACCGACAAAAACACGTAATCTAGGCATTAATATTTTTGATGCTTACAGTTACTTGACTGCAAAAGGGCTCCAATGCACTTATATACATGTATCTATACATATTTATTTATGTGTTTATATGTATATATATGTCTGTAAATACATATATACAAATATATAAACATATGTACACACATATAAACATATATACACATATATACATATTTAAGCATGTATATGTATGTATCTCTATGTTAAAGCCCTTTGTCTGCCTTTTTTTTCTCTAACAGCTGAGACCTCATGTCTTTGAGCCCTTATAACTTTTTAATGCATTTTTTAATGTTTTTTTATTAGACAGTTATTATGAGTGTAACTATACTGTACAAAGTATTTTTGATGTGTTTTGTGGCACAACAGTTATGAAGAGCTCTGAAGTCGTGCTAACCTGACACGCCTTAAATTGTGCTCAAACATATGCGTTTACTTTTAACTCATAATACGCATGCTACTTCCGATGTGCGTAAAGAGCCGCGATATACCCCTTATCACTCGCTAGCCACTCGTAATTTAGTCCTAAATGAATATGTATGCTGATGTTTATTTGTGAAAAAAATGCTAATTGTTTCTATTTTTCCGATTCAAATATTTGAATATTATGATTCAAATGTTGATTCTCATAAGCTTTAACCCTTTGAGTGCTAAGCTGAATTCTATATTTTTCTGTTTTTTACTATTTAAAAAAACCTTTTTTTTTAAACTTTTTTATTTTTCCCCCCAGATGCCCAAGACTTATACCATTGGAACAGTTAGGCGATTACCTTTCCAATGGTAGGTCTTGGGGGGTCTGTAGCTGCTTAGATCCCTGAGATACAGGTTTCTAAGCAGCATGCCCCCTTTCCCTATACTTTGTATGGACAATTTTAAATAAAGTTGTGCGGTGACGTCATCACGTCATTGTGCGTGATGTCACCACGCGTAACGGGAAGCCCCGGCGATGCCTGTCACTATGCAGGCCCGATCGCCGGGGTAGGAGCTGGTGGGGGCCCCCATATTGGAAAAAAGTAGTTGAGTGCTAATGACGGCTCTGAGCCGTCATTAGCACTCAAGGGGTTAATATCATTCGGCTAGATTACGAGTTTTGCCGTATGAGTTAAAAAGCGGGGTTAAGGCTCATAACCCTGCTTTTTCACTACCGCTGGTATTACGAGTCTTTAGGTTTAGATTTAGGGGCACCGCACACTTTTTTGGCCGTACCGCAAATTAACTTACGCAATTTGCGTGAAGTCTTTTTTCAATGGGACTTCCATAGCGTTTTCTGGGAGGCCAAAAAATGAGCGGTACAGCCTATCCCGCAAGATTCGTAATGCAATCTAAAGTCAGTAGTTATGAGTTTTACGCTACAAAGCTAAAAGTACACTAACACCCATAAACTACCTATTAACCCCTAAACCGAGGCCCTCCCACATCGCAAACACTAAAATAAAATTATTAACTCCTAATCTGCCACTCCGGACATCGCCACCACTATAATAAACATATTAACCCCTAAACCTCTGCACTCCCGCCTTGCAAACACTAGTTAAATATTATTAACCCCTAATCTGCCGCCCCTAACATCGCCACCACCTACCTACATTTATTAACCTCTAATCTGTCGCCCCCAACGTCGCCACCACTATACTAAATTTATTAACCCCTAAACCTAAGTCTAACCCTAACCCTAACACCCCTAACTTAAATATAATTAAAATAAATCTATATAAAACCTACTATCATTACCTAAATAATTCCTATTTAGAACTAAATACTTATCTATAAAATAAATCCTAAGCTAGCTACAATATAACTAGTAGTTACATTGTAGCTAGCTTAGGGTTTATTTTTATTTTACAGGCAAGTTTGTATTTATTTTAACTAGGTAGAATAGTTACTAAATAGTTATTAACTATTTACTAACTACCTAGTTAAAATAAATACAAATTTACCTGTAAAATAAAACCTAACCTGTCTTACACTAACACCTAACATTACACTACAATTAAATAAATTAAATTAATTAAATACAATTACCTAAATTACAAAAAACCCTCCCCACTAAATTACACAAAATAAAAAAAGAAATTATCAGATATTTAAACTTGATTGGATCAGCCAATCAAGTTTAAATATCCAAAAAACAAACAAACCCCTAAGCAAATTCTGTTTTCAAGAAAACTACAAATTGTCAAATTGCATCAGCCAATAGGATTTTTTCACCTTTAATTCCGATTGGCTGATAGAATTCTATCAACCAATCGGAATTAAAGGGACGCCATCTTGGATGACGTCACTTAAAGGAACCTTTATTCGTCGTTAGTCATCGTAAGAAGAGGATTCATCCGCGCCGGATGTCTTGAAGATGGAGCCGTTCCGCGCTGGATGGATGAAGATAGAAGATGCCATCTGGATGAAGACTTCTGCCCGTCTGGAGGACCACTTCTACCGGCTTGGATGAAGACTTCTCCCGGCTTCGTTGAGGACTTCTTGCCGCTTGGATGAAAATTTCTCCCGGCTTCGTTGAGGATGGATGTCCGGTCTTCAAAACTGTAAGTGGATCTTCGGAGGTTAGTGTTAGGTTTTTCTAAGGTTTTTTTTGGGTGGGTTTTATTTTTAGATTAGGGCTTTTGGGCTGAAAAAGAGCTAAATGCCCTTTTAAGGGCAATGCCCATACAAATGCCCTTTTCAGGGCACTGGGGAGCTTAGGTTTTTTTAGTTAGGATTTTATTTGGGGGGTTGGTTGTGTGGGTGGTGGGTTTTTACTGTTGGGGGTTGTTTGTATTTTTTTTTACAGGTAAAAGAGCTGATTTCTTTGGGGCAATGCCCTGAAAAAGGCCTTTTTAAGGGCTATTGGTAGTTTAGTTTAGGCTAGGTTTTTTTTTTTTTTGGGCGGGGGGGGGCTTTTTTTATTTTGATATGGCTATTAGATTAGGTGTAATTAGTTTAAATGTCTGATAATTTCTTTTTTTATTTTGTGTAATTTAGTGTTTGTTTTTTTGTAATTTAGTTAATTGTATTTAATTAATTTAATTTATTTAATTGTAGTGTGTTAGGTGTTAGTGTAAGACAGGTTAGGTCTTTATTTACAGGTAAATTTGTATTTAATTTAACTAGGTAGTTAGTAAATAGTTAATAACTATTTAGTAACTATTCTACCTAGTTAAAATAAATACAAACTTGCCTGTAAAATAAAAATAAACCCTAAGATAGCTACAATGTAACTATTAGGTGTTAGGGTTAGACTTAGGTTTAGGGGTTAATAAATTTAGTATAGTGGCGGTGACGTTGGGGGTGGCAGATTAGGGGTTAATAAATGTAGGTAGGTGGCGGCGATGTTAGGGGCGGCAGATTAGGGGTTAATAATATTTAACTAGTGTTTGCGATGCGGGAGTACGGCGGTTTGGGGGTTAATATGTTTGGTATAGTGGCAGCGACGTTGGGGGCGGCAGATTAGGGGTTAATAAGTGTAATGTAGGTGTCGGTGATGTCAGGGGTGGCAGATTAGGGGTGTTTAGACTCGGGGGTTCATGTTAGGGTGTTAGGTGTAAACATAAATTTTGTTTCCCCATAGGAATCAATGGGGCTGCGTTACGGAGCTTTACGCTGCTTTTTTGCAGGTGTTAGGCTTTTTTTCAGCCGGCTCTCCCCATTGATGTCTATGGGGAAATCGCGCTTGAGCACGTAAAACCAGCTTTCAGCAGCGCTGGTATTGGAGTGCGGTATGGAGGACAATTTTGCTCTACGCTCACTTCTTGCCTAAAAACGCCGGGTTTATGAAAACCTGTAATACCAGCGCTGTAGGTAATTGAGCGGTGACAATAACGTGCAAGTTAGCACTGCACCCCTCTTACTGTAAAACTCGTAATCTAGCCAATTGTGTTGGAATCAATACTGTGACATTCTAGTTTTACATGTAATATTTCATGAATTCAGTGTAAAGTCTCAGAAAATGACAATTTATATAACATAAGATTAAATGATGTTTTACTTAAAACAAATTTTACATTTGCAACAATTTCCAGCATTAGATTACAGTGAAAATATCTGAAACAGTTTTCCATGATAGAAATTGTTGTCCAGGTGAACATTCATAATAGTGAAGCTCTTTATTTATAAGAAAAATCTAAAATGTAAAGCAAATCAATGATTATTTTACATACTTAGTTTACGTGGTTGGGATTGACATTTACATATTTATTATTATGAACATTCAGATATCCATTTCTAAATAACTTTTTTAAATGCTCACTTATCTGTAATACATAGATTTTGATCACCAACAAAGAAAAGCCACATTAGAAAGTTAGTAGTGCAAACAGATTTCATAACCATTTAAAAGGACATAAAACACCTCTTGTTTTTTTGTAAAAAATAAAATAAAAATTGTGCTGGTCTAACGCTCCCTAGAGAGACCAAAAAACGAACAAACCCCTAAGCAAATTCTGTTTTCAAGAAAACTACAAATTGTCAAACCAGTTATTTGATTTTCAGTATTTAAAATGTAGGTTACAGAATTTGCTTTTTGCCCTCTCTAGGGAGCATGGGACATAATTTTTTTTTTAAATGTGCCTTTAAAGGGATATGAAACCCAACACATTTATTTTGTGATTCAGACAGAGCATAACAATTTATAAAGTTTCCAATTTACTTCTATTATTAAATTTGCTTAGTTCCCATGTTATTCTTTGTTAAAGTGATACCTATATATGTGTCTGGAGCACTACAAGGCCAGAAATAGTGCTACCATCAAGTGCTCTAGCAAATGGATAACATACTTGCAAAACTGCTGCCATATATAGTGCTCTAGACACGTGCACGCTCCTGAGCTTACGTTCCCTGCTTTTTAACAAAACGTACCAAGAGCGATCATTTGATACAATAAGTAAATTAGAAAGCTGTTTTAACCCTTTGAGTGCAAAGCTGAATTTAATATTTTTCAGTTTTTTACTATTTTCAAAAAACATTTTTTTTAACTTTTTTATTTTTTCCCCCAGATTCCCAAGACTGAAGCCTGTGACACACTGCAAGCGATGCAGCGCGAGGCGAAGCAGCTGCTTCGCTCCGCGTTGCATCGCTTCTGAAGTTCAAATATTTCATCTCTGAGCGCTCAGCTACGCGCCCTGACGCAGCAGAGTACTCAGAGATGAAAAGGCAGGACACACTGAGCGCACACAGCTGCATGTACACGCTGCGCGTCGCTCTGCTTGCAGTGTGTCACAGCCTTTATACTATTGGAACAGTTAGGCGATTACCTTTCCAATGGTGGGTCTTAGGGGTCTGTAATAGCTGCTTAGATCCCTGAGATACAGGTTTCTAAGCAGCATGCCCCCTTTCCCTATACTTTGTATTGACAATTTTAAATAAAGTTGCGTGGTGACGTCATCACGTAATTGCGCGTGAAGTCACCACACGTAACGGGAAGCCCCGGCTATGCCTGTCACTATGCAGGCCCGATCGCCGGGGTAGGAGTGGGTGGGGGCCCCCAGATTGCAAAAAAGGTAGTTGAGTGCTAATGACGGCATGATATGCTCTCTCTGAACCATGTAAAAAAAAATTGGATTTCATGTCTGTTACGGTACCAACAGTGTACCAAGGGTTAGTACCAGAGAACAATGTCCTGCATAGGGAATCAGCAATTCACAACCCAGCCAGTTTCAGGTTTAAAACAGAATGTCATTTATTAAAGGCTATGCCTAGTATTTATGCAGGTCTGACCCCGCCCCCCCAGATGGGGGTTGAAAGACTGTTGTACATTACATGGAGGGAACAAGCCCTTTGACATGATACAATAGAATTATATTACTTAAATACTTTACTTAGGCAGATAACAACTTAAACACATTTGGCTTGTCTTATCACCTAGCGTCTGCTCTCTGAGGGTGATTAAACAATGGAATGCTTAGCACTAATTAGATTATAGCTGGAGCCAGCAACTTGTATTTAGAAATATAGTTTCTCAAAGCTGAACAGAGTTAACCCTTCCAGTACTGACAGAAGGGTCTGTCACATAGCTCCCCCCTTGTGGAACACTCCGGCAGACCCGGCTTGACCCTTTTGCGGGTCAACCTGGGGATGACCGGACTAGGAGGTGGTAGGCATGTCAGTTTGCTGGGACAATCCATCTGTATTCCCGTTATGAGAGAGAATTCCTGTCCATACAAACAAGGGTTCAAATTCCTCAGTGCCCAGACCAGGGCCAAACAGTCCTTCAAAATCCCATCAGCTTCTTTACGAGTTTTCTGTACCTGCTCTTTATAGGTATCCACAATCCCTTCATACTGACATAGGGTGCCCTTGAGTTGCTGCACCTCACTATGAGCCAGCGTCAGCTTCTCCTCAAGTGTCGCTAAGTTTGTCTTTAAGGTTTCATGTCCCACTCTCAAGCTGGTGTTTTCTGCAGTCTGTCGGTGCAGCTTGTCTAGCAGAGATTCACGTTCTAAACGTGCTTTTTCCTCTGCGCTCCTCTTCTCCTTCATCAGCGCATTGTAACGGGACCTCCACATATCAATAGCGGATAGAGATTTACTGAGCTCAGCGTCCTGGGGCTTAGCAGCAGGTGGGTCAGTCTCTGCTGCACGGATCTGGGCATGGGTAGTCACAGGGTTAACATCAGCGGGACCCATAGGAGCGTAGGCAGAAACAAGGGGGGCCAAGTCATTTCCAAGAAGAACATCAGCAGGTAAGTTCTTCTTGACCCCCACATTCACAGGTCTAGCGCCCACTCCCCAATCCAAATGTACCCTGGCAACAGGTAGGCTGAACACATCACCCCCTGCTACCCTCACAGCCACAGTGTCTCCAGTGTACTGTTTCTCAGACACCAAGTTCTTTTGAAGAAAGGTCATGGTAGCACCAGTATCCCGTAGACCACTGACCTTCTTCCCATTCACTTTAACCAGTTGCCGGTTATTCCGGTGGGCAGTTTGCACAAGGTCTGCCTCATGTAGGATGCTCCAGCATTCTTGCGCCTCTACGTAGCGGGCCGCAGGCTGAGGATTACGTGGGATTCCGCCGGCGGGTCTTCTCCAGGACTGCGCTTGGTTCGCTGCGTTTAGGGGACATTCTGGTCTTTTGTGCCCTAGTTGCTTACATCTAAAGCACCGAATCGGTTGTGAGTAGCCCCGCGAATTGAACCGGGCTCTCTGAGGGTAGTTCGTGGCCGGAGGCCGTGTGGTATAGCGGTGCGCTGGGGGTTGGTAACTGGCAGCTGCTGGGGTGACTGGGGGTCTGTACTCCACTCTAGCAGGGGGCTTAGTGGTAGCAGTGTCCAGTTTGCGGGCATCCGTATACTCATCTGCCAAGCGAGCCGCTTCATGCAGGGTGGAGGGTTTACGGTCCCGAACCCACTCTCGAACTCCTGCGGGTAACTTGTCGAAGCAATGTTCCAACAGGAATAGCTGCAGCACCTCTTCCCCAGATACGGCTTGGCACCCTGCTATCCAGTGAGCTGCTGTGCGGTGCACCTTACATGCCCACTCAAGGTAGGAATCACCAGCTAATTTAACAGTGTCTCTGAACCGCCTCCGGTATGACTCCGGTGTAACCGCATACCTGGAGAGCAGAGCCTCTTTTACAGTATTATAATCCCCGACTTCCTCATCTGGAATGGCCCGAAAAGCCTCACTGGCCCGGCCGGATAATTTTCCGGATAATATCATGACCCAGTCCTCTGCGGGTACCTTGTGTAGTGCACATTGCCTCTCAAAATCCGCAAGGTACCCATCAATCTCCCCTTCTGTTTCCAGGAAGTTTTTAAAAGCTGCAAAATTTACTTTTCTCTTTTCCACTGGGTTTGCTGCAGCGCCGCTTTGGCGAAGTAGGTTGGCCTCCACAGCTGCTATGACCCGGTCGATAATTTCCGCAGATGGGTTGGGGCCATAATGTGCCAGTCTTATTTTAACCGCCCGATCAAAGCTTGCTTCTGCGGGGGTTCTGTCTGCTATGCTGGGCCCATTGGTTCCTTCTGTCCCTGGTACTCTTTCCATCTTAGTCAGTATTGTAATAATCCCCCTCTTCCTGAGGTTACTGGCTTGTGTAGTTGCTCTTCTGGGCGATAAGGTTCATTCTGTCGCTTGCCACCAATTGTTAAGGTACCAACAGTGTACCAAGGGTTAGTACCAGGGAACAATGTCCTGCATAGGGAATCAGCAATTCACAACCCAGCCAGTTTCAGGTTTAAAACAGAATGTCATTTATTAAAATCTATGTCTAGTATTTATGCAGGTCTGACCCCGCCCCCCCAGATGGGGGTTGAAAGACTGTTGTACATTACATGGAGGGAACAAGCCCTTTGACATGATACAATAGAATTATATTACTTAAATACTTTACTTAGGCAGATAACAACTTAAACACATTTGGCTTGTCTTATCACCTAGCGTCTGCTCTCTGAGGGTGATTAAACAATGGAATGCTTAGCACTAATTAGATTATAACTGGAGCCAGCAACTTGTATTTAGAAATATAGTTTCTCAAAGCTGAACAGAGTTAACCCTTCCAGTACTGACAGAAGGGTCTGTGACAATGTCCCTTTAATATTTTTAGTCATTCACTTTTATTTGTTGGTCTAGTATTTTAGTTGAATATTTAGCATAAGAAAATGAATTCTAAACTAAAACCTCTAATAATAGTGCTAAGTAGACTTTATTTAGAAAAACGAAATAAAAAGCATACAAAAAATGCATATTAAGGAGTATAATATGCTAGGCACAGTATAGCTCCATAGTCACAGATACAAAACAAATCTATTCACAAGGGTTGGCCATATGAGTTTTTACAAATGAGTTTGGTTGATCCGCGTGCTGACAGGGCAGTTTTATTCACTGAATATTTTAAAAAAAAATTCCATGATTACAGGATTTCAGTTAATGCTTTCTAGAATACATTTATATATTAAGAAGGCATTAGAATATTTTAAGTTGCATTGCATAACCTAAAATGCTTCTGAAGGTTTTTTTAATATGTAGTGAAGTGTTGTTTGTCATACTGGTTACATAGAAACGCCACTTGAAGAAATGAAGTATATACACACACATCTACACATGCAAGTTTAAGTTAAAAACAATAACAATTCTGAAATGAAACATTAAAAAAATGGTGGTGTGTGTGGGGGACATGTTAGTATTTTCTTGCTTTTAAACATTATCAGGTTTATTATAATAATTTAGAAAAACTTAACATATAGTTTATCTACAAAAATCCCCATAGACTTTCATGGTGATTTTCTGCATAGAATCATTGGATAAGTTTTTCTAAGGATTGACCCCTAACTTGGGAACTTAAACATTAATATTTATATCATATTTTTGCCATTGCCTTTCATAGGATTTTTATTGTAAAAAATGTATTTGTTTTCTTGTCTGAGTGTAGTGTTTGTGTAATGTTTGTGTAGTATTGGTTTAGAGTGTTTGTGTGCATGGGTGAAGTATTTTTGTATTGTTTGTAGAGTGCAGATATATAGGGGCCAAATTATCAAGCTCTGAATGGAGCTTGATGCGCCTGTTTCCGTGCGAGCCTTCATGCTGCTGGAAACAGCAGTTATGAAGAAGATCTGGTCCACCTGCTCTGAGGCTGCGGACATCAATCCATCCGATCCTATACGATCGGGCTGATTGACACCCAGTGCTAGCGGCCAATCTGCAGGGGGTGGCATTGCACAAGCAGTTCACAAGAACTGCTTGTGCAATGATAAATGCCAACAGCGTATGCTGTCAGCATTCATCAATGTCTGTCGGATATGATCCACTGAGTGGATCATGTCAAATATGTTGAAAATTGTATCTCACAGCGCTGAACCAAAATGGTTATCCTTAGGATAAGGGTACCTAGCTAGCCCTTATAGGAGATAAACAAAAAAACGCTAAAATCCAATGGAGCGCCTTGTATACAAGGCTAAGGAAAAATTGCTAATGTGAAACTAATATAGATATATAATTTAAATATTTATTTACCAACAGACATATAAGAAGCTTATTGAAATAGCATGTGTAAAAAATAGCATATATAAAAACTTATTAAAATAACATATTAGAACAATATGCTAATAACATGGATCCATGTGACAAAAAACATCAATGCATACAATATTGGTAATGGTATTAGTGAACACAATATGTTAAAAATTCCCTAAAATGTATCAAATTGTACAAAAAAGGCTGTTATAGTACACGTGAAACCAAAACAATATCCTAGTATGGCAATTTAGGAAATTGTTTGCTTGGAGATCTATGTCCAAAGGGTTTTGCTTATCCAATGGAAAGTGTTTATGTTTATAATAAAGAGTGTCTTATTTCCGTTCTAGATATTTCCTTAATCTGATCCGTTAAATTGGAGACCCCTAATTCCTTAGAGGGTGGTGTGATCCTTCCCAAAAACAGTGAAAAAATATAAAATATAAAATATAAAAATAGTTGTGTAAAAATGTGCAAAAAAATTTGCTAGTTTAAAATATATTATAATATCAAAAATCAGTCAACTGATAAGCCAAAAAAGTATGGAAAGTGAAAAAATAAGTGAGATTTTGCTGTTAAAAAGAAAAGAAAAATGAAAAAAGAAAATGGTATATTTCAAAAATAATAAAAATGAAAAATTCAAAATTATCCCTGAAAAAGGTGAGATATAATATATAACTATGTGATGGTTTCCAGTGGGGGGTCCTTGAATGAGTTGCTCCTATTATTTTGTTTATACTCTAATGTTAATTAGAAATGTTGAAAAGTGTACAATGTGAAGAAAGTTCCAAATGATTCCAATGCTAAACCCTCAATATGCTTGGGGTATTTTTCCTGTGGAAAAAAGAACACAATTTAGTGCAAAACTGCTAAAATATTGCAGTAAAAATTGGATTGAAGCTTACCATAAATGTCAATGCATTTTGGCCCTTTCTTAGGCCTTTATCAAGACTTTACTTTTGGTGTGCTATGGTAGCTCCTTATATAAGTTGAAATATCCAATCAATGTTGTCGATAATCTGGCGCCAAACCATGTTAACCCAGAAACCGGAAGTGATACCTTCCATTTAATTGTATCCGGTTTGGTCCGTTGTTTTGTGTGTGCTAAAATCCCTTTAGTATGTAGATGTCTATATGGCCCTTCATTTATAATTGAAGATTAGGTCTTGCAATATATTATACAGGGAGTGCAGAATTATTAGGCAAATGAGTATTTTGACCACATCATCCTCTTTATGCATGTTGTCTTACTCCAAGCTGTATAGGCTCGAAAGCCTACTACCAATTAAGCATATTAGGTGATGTGCATCTCTGTAATGAGAAGGGGTGTGGTCTAATGACATCAACACCCTATATCAGGTGTGCATAATTATTAGGCAACTTCCTTTCCTTTGGCAAAATGGGTCAAAAGAAGGACTTGACAGGCTCAGAAAAGTCAAAAATAGTGAGATATCTTGCAGAGGGATGCAGCACTCTTAAAATTGCAAAGCTTCTGAAGCGTGATCATTGAACAATCAAGCGTTTCATTCAAAATAGTCAACAGGGTTGCAAGAAGCGTGTGGAAAAACCAAGGCGCAAAATAACTGCCCATGAACTGAGAAAAGTCAAGCGAGCAGCTGCCAAGATGCCACTTGCCACCAGTTTGGCCATATTTCAGAGCTGCAACATCACTGGAGTGCCCAAAAGCACAAGGTGTGCAATACTCAGAGACATGGCCAAGGTAAGAAAGGCTGAAAGACGACCACCACCACTGAACAAGACACACAAGCTGAAACGTCAAGACTGGGCCAAGAAATATCTCAAGACTGATTTTTCTAAGGTTTTATGGACTGAGGAAATGAGAGTGAGTCTAGATGGGCCAGATGGATGGGCCCGTGGCTGGATTGGTAAAGGGCAGAGAGCTCCAGTCCGACTCAGACGCCAGCAAGGTGGAGGTGGAGTACTGGTTTGGGCTGGCATCATCAAAGATGAGCTTGTGGGGCCTTTTCGGGTTGAGGATGGAGTCAAGCTCAACTCCCAGTCCTACTGCCAGTTTCTTCTTCAAGCAGTGGTACAGGAAGAAGTCTGCATCCTTCAAGAAAAACATGATTTTCATGCAGGACAATGCTCCATCACACGCGTCCAAGTACTCCACAGCGTGGCTGGCAAGAAAGGGTATAAAAGAAGAAAATCTAATGACATGGCCTCCTTGTTCACCTGATCTGAACCCCATTGAGAACCTGTGGTCCATCATCAAATGTGAGATTTACAAAGAGGGAAAACAGTACACCTCTCTGAACAGTGTCTGGGAGGCTGTGGTTGCTGCTGCACGCAATGTTGATGGTGAACAGATCAAAACACTGACAGAATCCATGGATGGCAGGCTTTTGAGTGTCCTTGCAAAGAAAGGTGGCTATATTGGTCACTGATTTGTTTTTGTTTTGTTTTTGAATGTCAGAAATATATATTTGTGAATGTTGAGATGTTATATTGGTTTCACTGGTAAAAATAAATAATTGAAATGGGTATATATTTGTTTTTTGTTAAGTTGCCTAATAATTATGCACAGTAATAGTCACCTGCACACACAGATATCCCCCTAAAATAGCTATAACTAAAAACAAACTAAAAACTACTTCCAAAACTATTCAGCTTTGATATTAATGAGTTTTTTGGGTTCATTGAGAACATGGTTGTTGTTCAATAATAAAATTAATCCTCAAAAATACAACTTGCCTAATAATTCTGCACTCCCTGTATTGTGTTTTTCAGTTCTCATAACCCTGTACTGCGAAAACCGGAAAACCGGAAGTGACGTTGTTGCTTACTGCGTCACTTCCGGTATCGTCGGATGCAAACCATACATTCCAGTTTCGTTAGAACATGTGGCAAATACTATTGTGGAATATTGAGGTCCAGAGATCGACCAACACTCATTGGGATTATGTCACCGTTATTGAATCAATTATACCCTCATGTATTGTTAAGGTCCGAAATGTATAATTGTGGTTTTATGCCTTATAATTAAATAACTCCAGTTATAACAAAATAGCAAAAATCTAAAAAATTTAAAAATTATAAATTTATTTTATTTTGATAGGGCTATTATATTAGGTGTAATTAGTTTAAATATCTTGTAATTTGTTTATTATTTTCTGTAATTTAGTGGGGGTTTTTTGTACTTTAGCTAATTTAATTTAATTTATTTAATTGTTAATTTAGTTAATTTATTTAATTATAGTGTAGTGTTAGGTGTTATTGTAACTTAGGTTAGGTTTTATTTTACAGGTACTTTTGTATTTATTTTAGCTAAGTAGTTATTAAATAGTTAATAACTATTTAATAACTATTCTACCTAGTTAAAATAAATACAAAGTTGCCTGTAAAATAAAAATAAACCCTAAGCTAGCTACAATGTAACTATTAGTTATATTGTAGCTAGCTTAGGGTTTATTTTATAGGTAAGTATTTAGTTTTAAATAAGAATTATTTAGGTAATATTATTAATTTTTATTTAGATTTATTGTAATTATATTTAAGTTAGGGGGTGTTAGGGTTAGGGTTAGACTTAGGTTTAGGGGTTAATACATTTAGTATAGTGGCAGCAGATTAGGGGTTAATAAATGTAGGTAGGTGGCGGCGATGTTAGGGACGGCAGATTAGGGGTTAATAATATTTAATTAATGTTTACGAGGCGGGAGTGCGGTGGTTAATATGTTTATTATAGTGGCAGCGACGTTGGGGGCCGCAGAATAGGGGTTAATAAGTGTAGGTAGGTTGTGGAGACATTGGGGCGACAGATTAGGGGTTAATAAATATAATGTAGGTGTCGGCAAAATGTAGGGGGCAGCAGATTAGGGATTGATAAGTGTAAGATTAGGGGTGTTTAGACTCGGGGTTCATGTAAGGGTGTTAGGTGTAAGCATAAATTTTATTTCCCCATAGGAATCAATGGGGCTGCGTTACTGAGTTTTACGCTGCTTTTTTGCAGGTGTTAGACTTTTTTTCAGCCGGCTCTCCCCGTTGATTCCTATGGGGAAATCGTGCACAAGCACGTACGACCAGCTCACCTCTGACTTAAGCAGCGCTGGTATTGGAATGCGGTAAGGAGCTAAATTTTGCTCAACGCTCACTTCTTGCCTTTTAACTCTGGGTTTGTAAAAACCTGTAATACCAGCGCTGTAGGTAAGTGAGCGGTGAGAGAAAACTGCTTGTTAGCACCGCACAGCTCGTAACGAAAAACTCGGAATCTAGCCGATTGTGTGTAGTGTATGTTATGTAGAGTTTGTGCTGCCTGTATTTAGAGTTTGTGTAAAGTGTGTAGTGTTTGTGTGGTGAGTGTGGGTAGTGTAGCTGTGTAGTGCTTGTATACTGTGTATGTGTATTTTTTGTTTAGTGTATATATAGGGGGGTAGTTATCAACGCGTCTACTTTACCTGCCTTCGCCGGTTCAATACGCCCGCCTAAGCTCGCCTACCATCGCCGCCGCGGACCTGCAAAATTTCGCCTAAGTTATCAATAAAGCTGTCAAAAAGCCGCGCACCAAGTACGGGGCGATGAGCAGCGGACTGTGACAGTTATCACCCATCCGATCTCGCTGCTCTTCGGCTTTTTCCCAGCTTTATTGCTAGCCTGTCACTAAGCACCCACACTAAACTACACTATTCTACCCCTATACCGGCGCCCCTGGAGCCCCCCGCAACTCAATAAAGTTATTAACCCCTAAACCGCCGCTCCCGGACACCGCCGCCACCTACATTATACCTAGTAACCCCTATCCTGCCCCCCCTATACCGTAACCACCTATAATAAAGTTATTAACCCCTATCCTGCCGATCCCGGACCTCTCCGCAACTAAATAGTTTAACCCCTAAACCGCCGCTCCCGGACCCCGCCGCAACCTATATTAAACTTATTAACCCCTAATCTGCCCCCCCTACACTGTCGCCACCTATAATAAGTTTATTAACCCCTATCCTGCCCCCCCTACACCGTCGCCACCTATAATACATTTATTAACCCCTATCCTGCCCCCCCTACACCGCCGCCACTGTAATAAAATTATTAAGTCCTAAACCTAAGTCTAACACTAACCCTAACACCCCCCTAACTTAAATATTAATTAAATAAATCTAAATAATATTTCTCTTATTAAATAAATTAATCCTATTTAAAACTAAATACTTACCTTTAAAATAAACCCTAATATAGCTACAATATAAATAATAATTATATTGTAGCTATTTTAGGATTTATTTTTATTTTGCAGGCAACTTTCAATTTATTTTAACTAGGTACAATAGCTATTACATAGTTATTAACTATTTAATAGCTACCTAGCTAAAAAGAGAAATTTACCTGTAAAATAAAAACTAACCTAAGTTACAATTACACCTAACACTACACTATACTTAAATAAATTAATCCTATTTAAAACTAAATACTTACCTGTAAAATAAACCCTAAGATAGCTACAATATAAATAATAATTATATTGTAGATATTTTAGGATTTATATTTATTTTACAGGTAACTTTGTATTTATTTTAGCTAGTTAGAATAGGTATTAAATAGTTATTAACTATTTAATAACTACCTAGCTAAAAGAAATACAAAATTACCTGTAAAATAAATCCTAACCTAAGTTGCAATTAAACCTAACACTACACTATCATTAAATTCATTAAATAAATTAGTTACAAATAACTACAATTAAATAAAATTAAATAAACTAACTAAAGTACAAAAAATAAAAAAGCTAAGTTACAAAAAATAAAAAAAATAAGTTACAAATATTTAAAAAATATTACAACAATTTTAAGCTACTTACACCTAATCTAAGCCCCCTAATAAAATAACAAAGCCCCCCAAAATAAAAAAATGCCCTACCCTATTCAAAATTAAAAAGTTACCAGCTCTTTTACCTTACCAGCCCTTAAAAAGGTGTTTTGCGGGGCATGCCCCAAAGAATTCTGCTCTTTTGCCTGTAAAATAAAAATACAACCCCCCCAACATTAAAACCCACCACTCACATACCCCTAATCTAACCCAAACCCCCCTTAAATAAAGCTAACACTACCCCCCTGATCATCCTACCTTGAGTCGTCTTCAGCCAGCCGACCCACCGATGGAACCGAAGAGTAGATCCGGAGCGGCAGAAGTCATTATTCAGGCGGCGCGGAAGAAGTCTTCCATCCGATAGAAGTCTTCATCCAGGCGGCGTCTTCAATCTTCATCCATCCGGAGAGGAGCGGAGCCATCTTCAGACGAGCCGACGCGGAGCCATCCTCTTCTTCCCGACGACTAACGACGAATGGATATTCCTTTAAGGGACGTCATCCAAGATGGCGTCCCTTCAATTCCGATTGGCTGATAGGATTCTATCAGCCAATCGGAATTAAGATAGGAAAAATCTGATTGGCTGATTGAATCAGCCAATCAGATTGAAGTTCAATCCGATTGGCTGATCCAATCAGCCAATCAGATTGAGCTCGCATTCTATTGGCTGATCGGAACATCTTGGATGACGTCCCTTAAAGGAATATCCATTCGTCGTTAGTCGTCGGGAAGAAGAGGATGGCTCCGCATCGGCTCGTCTGAAGATGGGTTCGCTCCGCTCCGGATGGATGAAGATTGAAGACGCCGCCTGGATGAAGACTTCTATCGGATGGAAGACTTCTTCAGCGCCACCTGGATGATGACTTCTGCCGCTCCGGATCTCCTCTTCGGTTCCATCGATGGGTCGGCTGGCTGAAGATGACTCAAGGTAGGATGATCTTCAGGGGGGTAGTGTTAGGTTTATTTAAGGGGGGTTTGGGTTAGATTAGGGGTATGTGGGTGGTGGGTTTTAATGTTGGGGGGGTTGTATTTTTATTTTACAGGCAAAAGAGCAGAATTCTTTGGGGCATGCCCCGCAAAAGGCCCTTTTAAGGGCTGGTAAGGTAAAAGAGCTGGTAACTTTTTAATTTTGAATAGGGTAGGGCATTTTTTTTATTTTGGGGGGCTTTGTTATTTTATTAGGGGGCTTAGATTAGGTGTAAGTAGCTTAAAATTGTTGTAATATTTTTTAAATATTTGTAACTTATTTTTTTTATTTTGTGTAACTTAGCTTTTTTATCTTTTGTACTTTAGTTAGTTTATTTAATTTAATGTAATTGTAGTTATTTGTAACTAATTTATTTAATTAATTTAATGATAGTGTAGTGTTAGGTTTAATTGTAACTTAGGTTAGGATTTATTTTACAGGTAATTTTGTATTTCTTTTAGCTAGGTAGTTATTAAATAGTTAATAACTATTTAATAACTATTCTAACTAGCTAAAATAAATACAAAGTTACCTGTAAAATAAATCCTAAAATAGCTACAATACAATTATTATTTATATTGTAGCTATCTTAGGGTTTATTTTAAAGGTAAGTATTTAGTTTTAAATAGGAATAATTAATTCAATAAGAGTTATATTTATTTAGATTTATTTAATTAATATTTAAGATAGGGGGGTGTCAGGGTTAGTGTTAGACTTAGGTTTAGGGGTTAATAATTTTATTACAGTGGCGGCGGTGTAGGGGGGGGCAGGATAGGGGTTAATAAACTTATTATAGGTGGCGACAGTGTAGGGGGGGCAGATTAGGGGTTAATACGTTTAATATAGGTTGCGGCGGGGTCCGGGAGCGGCGGTTTAGGGGTTAAACTATTTATTTAGTTGCGGCGAGGTCCGGGATCCGCAGGATAGGGGTTAATAACTTTATTATAGGTGGCGACGGTATAGGGGGGGCAGGATAGGGGTTAATAGGTATAATGTAGGTGGCGGCGGGGTCTGGGAGCGGCGGTTTAGGGGTTAATACATATATTATAGTTGCGGCGGGGACCGGGAGCAGCGGTTTAGGGGTTAACATTTTTAGTATAGCTTGCAGTGGGCTCCTGGAGCGGCGGTTTAGGGGGTAATACATTTATTTAGTTGCGGCGGGGTCCGGGAGCGGCGGTTTAGGGGGTAAACACTTTATTTAGTTGCGGCGGTGTAGGGGGGGGCATATTAGGGGTGTTTAGACTCGGGGTACATGTTAGGGTGTTAGGTGTAGACAGCTCCCATAGGAAGCAATGGGATGTCGGGCAGCAGCGAACATGAACTTTCGCTATGTTCAGACACCCATTGATTCCTTTGGGATCCGCCGCCTCCAGGGCGGCGGTTTGAAAACCAGGTATGCTGGGCCGGAAAAGTGCTGAACGTACCTGCTAGTTTTTTGATAACTAGCAAAAGTAGTCAGATAGTGCCGCACTTGTGTGCGGAACATCTGGATTGACGTAAGAATCGATCTGTGTCGGACTGAGACCGGCGGATCGAAGCTTACGTCACAAAATTCTACTTTTGCCGGTATCTAGGGCTTGATAACTAAGGCGAATCAGCCTCGCCACAAATACGCAGCGGAATTCCAGCGTATTTGAGGTTGACGGCTTGATAACTAGGCCCCATAGTGTGTGTGTGTGTGTGCAGTGTTTGAGTGGTGTGTGGTGTGGAGTTCCACATGCAACATAAAAATTGGGTACTCACTGTCCTTCAGGCTACTCAACATATTATAAACCTCTTTTACTAAATCCCTAGTGAGCACACCTTCATCTATTTTAAGCTGCTGGCTATATCGAAGGATGCCTGAAATGATCAAAATAAGCATCTTGAACCACTTAATGCGACATGTTCTGTATGTCACTGGTCATTAAGGGATTGTCTGGGTATAATAGCGAGGGTGTTGCTGCAAGCAGCAACATAGCGCTATTAGACTCTCCATCCTGCAGGCGAGAGTGTGTTATTGAAAAAGACACCCCCATACAGGATACGTCGCTGGTTAAACCTTTAACTTTCCTGCAACCTCTGTTAAGTCCATACTGGACTTCCTGCATGCTACATTTAAAAATTGGTACAGTGTTTGTTGTTTTATGTTTAGCTAAAAGCACCCTTTTCAAAACTTAATAGACCAAAAAATAATTAATTTACTTAAAGGGGCAGTCTAGTCAAAATTAAACTTTCATGATTCAGATAGGGCATGCCATTTTAAACAACTTATAGCTTTTAAACGTATGAGAGATATCATCTAAGTTTAAAGCTTTTTTCCTTTGTGCATATGATTGTGTATAAAATTTTTATAATTGCGTATCATGTGTAAACCAATAGAATGTTGTTACTATCGAGGTCCATTGGACATTGTTTAAATGTAACATGTTTTTATATATCAATGTATTATTTACAATACGATCTGTATTTTTGTCAGTTCCACAACCCTTGCAATAGGCAATCCTTTAACCTAATCAATACACATGTGCAATGTGGGCGTGTAATGTTTATTCAATTTCTATTGGCTAGCATAGCCTTTTAAAGACAGCAAGGTAGTTCACAAATTTATGTAGCCTGATGAAACGGCTTGTAGCCGAGAAACGCGTAGCAAAGCATTTTAAAGTTTTTAATAAAAGATATATTATTGTTCTACCTTGTTTGGACACTCTATCTATTACCTAAAGCCTCCATTATAGCAAACCAGTAGTTTTGCATCTTTACCTCTATTGGTACGATAAGAGCTTTAGAGTATTTTTATTTCCCTGGAGTAGCGTTGTATCCAAGTCTGGCAGCTAGCCCTGAACATTGATTCTGCAATCCGTAAAGCAGCTGTTACATCTGGAGGGAGTCAGCCGAATGGCTCAAAAAGTTTCGGTCTGCTTGATATTGCACTGAATGTGCACACACGTTTGTGAGTATAAAATCCGCAGCTAACTGTTGTTTGTCCGACATTGGTCGGGGTAATCTGCACCAAGGGTGTCCTGTCTCTTTACCTTTCACAGGGGCGTGACCATTGTTAGGAGCAGACCGGGAGAGAAAGAGTCAGCCGAGCGGCTCTGAAGCTTCGGCTTGTGTATTATTGCACTAGAGGTGCAAATACCCTTGTGAGTACATAGTTATCACCACAGTGGAAGATCTTACACATAAAAATGCCATTTTTTCATGGGATTTCCATAGCGCAGCAAGTACGAGTTTTGCAGTGAGGCTAAAAAGCTTGTGTTCCAGCCTATACCGACAAGATCCGTTTCGCAATCTAAAAGCAGTAGTTATGAGTTTTACACAACAAAACTGTTACATAAAACTCATAACTAAAGTGTTACAAAGTACACTAACACCCATAAACTACCTATTAACTTCTAAACTGAGGCCTTCCTGTATCGCAAACACTATTTAACTAGTCCACCCACATCGCCGCCACTATAATAAACCTATTTACCCCTAAACCGAAAGCCCCCACAACAAAATATACAAAATAAACCTATTAACCCCTAAACCGAAAGCCCCCCACATCACAAACTAATTTAAACTACTAAACCCTAAACCTAACGCCCCCTAACTTTATATTAAAATTACAATTTCCCTATCTTAAATTAAAACTTATCTGTCAAATTAAAAAAACCTAAGTTTAAACTAACAAATAAACTAATATAACTATTAAACTAAAATTAAACTAACAACCAATTAAATAAACTATATTACACATTAAAAAAATCCTAACACTACTCTAAAAGTTACAAAGTATATAATTACAAAAAATAAAAAATATTAAATAACAAAAAATAACAAACACTAAATTACGAAAAATAACAAACGAAATTAACAAAAATAAAAAAGAATTACACCGAATCTAATAGCCCTATAAAAATAAAAAAAAACTAGCCAACAATAAACTACCAATAGCCCTTAAAAGGGCCTTTTGTAGGGCATTGCCCTAAGTTAAACAGCTCTTTTACCCATAAAAAAATACAAAGACCCCCCCAACAGTAAAACCCGCCACCCAACCAACCCCACAAAATAAAAAAACCTTAGGGCATTTGTATGGGCATTGCCCTTAAAAGGGCATTTAGCTCTTTTGCATTGCACTGAAAAAGGCATTCAGCTCGTTTACGAATAGCCCTAACCCTAAACTATAAAAAAAACACCCAAAACCCCTAAAAAAAAAAACTATCACTAACCCCCGAAGATCTACTTACAGTTTTGGAAGTCCCGCTTGAACGATCTTCATCCAGGCGGCAAAGTCCTCATCCAGGTGGCGAGAAGTCTTCATCCAGACGGCCTCTTCTATCTTCATAAAGGTGTCGAAGTCCTCAGCCAGGTGGCGAGAAGTCTTTATCCAGACGGCCTCTTCTATTTTCATCCAGGTGTTGAAGTCCTCATCCAGGCGGCGAGGAGTCTTCTTCCAGGTGGCATCTTCTATCTTTAACCCGGCGTCGCGGAGCAGGTCCATCCTGGAGACATCCGGCATGGAGCATCCTATTCATACAGTCGCCGCTGTATACTGAATCTTCAATGCAAGGTACGTGATTCAAAATGGCGTCCCTTGCATTCCTATTGGCTGATTTGATTTTGGAAATTCAAATCAGCCAATCGGATGAGAACTACTGAAATCCTATTGGCCGTTCAAATCATCTGATTTGAACAGCCAATAGAATTTCAGAAGCTCTCATCCTATTGGCTGTTTTGAACAGCCAATATGATTTTAGTAGCTCTCATCCGATTGGCTGATTTGAATTTCCAAAATCAAATCAGCCAATAGGAATGCAAGGGACGCCATTTTGAATTGCGTACCTTGCATTGAAGATTCAGTATACGGCGGCGACCGTATGAAGAGGATGCTCCACCCCAGATGCCTTCAGGATGGACCAGCTCCGTGCCGCCGGGATAAAAATAGAAGATGCCGCCTGGATGAAGATAGAAGAGGCCACCTGGATGAAGACTTCTCGCCGCTGGATGAGGACTTCGCCGCCTGGATGAAGATAGAAGAGGCCATCTGGATGAAGACTTCTCACCACCTGGATGAGGACTTCGCCGCCTGGATGAAGATCATTCAAGCAGGACTTCAAAAACTGTAAGTGGATCATCGGGGGTTAGTGATAGTTTTTTTTAAGGGTTTTGGGGTGGGTTTTTTTTTTTAGGGTTTGGGCTATTCGTAAACTAGCTAAATGCCCATTTCAGGGCAATGCAAAAGAGCTAAATGCCCTTTTAAAGGCAATGCCCATACAAATGCCCTTTTCAGGGCAATGGGTAGCTTAGGTTTTTCAGATCATTTTTTTTATTTTGTGGGTTTGTAATGTTATTGGGTCTTTGTATTTTTTTTTTCAGGTAAAAGAGCTGTTTAACTTAGGGCAGTGCCCTACAAAAGACCCTTTTAAGGGCTATTGGTAGTTTATTCTAGATTAGGTTTTTTTATTTTGGGGTGTTTTTTTTTTGAATGGGTATTAGAATAGGAATAATTTGTATTATTTTTGATAATTTGTTTGTTATTTTGTGTAATGTATTTTTTTCATTTTGGGGTGGGTTTTTAATTTTAGATTAGGGCTTGGGTATTTCATAAACGACCTGAATGCCCTTTTAAGGGGAAGAAAAAGGGCTAAATGCCATTTTAAAGGCAATGTCCATACAAATGCCTTTTCAGGGCAATGGGTAGATTAGGTTTTACTTTATTTTTATTTTGTGGGTTTGGGGGGTGAGGTTTATATACTGTTAGGGGGTGTTTTTTTGTTTTATAGCAAAAGAGCTGTTTTGTACAAAAGGCCCTTTTAAGGTCCCACAAAAGGCCCTATTAAGGGCCCTTGGTAGTTTATTCTAGATTAGTCTTTTTTATTTTGGGGTGTTTTTTTTTTTTTTTTTTAAGGGTTTTAGAATATTAATAATTTGTGTTGTTTTAGATAATTTCGTTTGTTATTTTTTGTAATGGTAGGTTTTTTGTTGTAATTTTAGTGTTTTTTATTTTTGTAATGTTAGGTTTTAGTGTAAGGAAGCTTAGGTTTTACTTCACAGGTACGCTTGCATTTATTTTAACTAGGTAGTTAGTAAATAGTTAATAACTATTTACAAACTAGTCTACCTAGTTAAAATAAATACAAACTTACCTGTGAAATCAAAATAAAAGCTAAGCTAGCTACAATATAACTATTAGTTATATTGTAGCTAGCTTAGGTTTTATTTCACAGGTAAGTATGTATTTAGTTTTAAATAGGTATTATTTAGTTAATAATTGTAACTTTAATTTAGCTCTATTTTAATTATGTTAAAGTTAGGGGGTGTTAGGGTTAGGTTTAGGGTTACTTTAGGGTTAGGTTTACGGGTTAATATAGTTTAACCCCTTAACGACACGAGTCGTACAGGGTACGTCGCACACAACCTGGTCTTTAAAGACCAGCGACGTACCCTGTACGACTTTGGGGATTAAAGCGGCTGGAAGCGATCCTGAACGCTTCCAGCCGCTTTACGGTTATTGCAGTGATGCCTCGATATCGAGGCATCCTGCAATAACCTTTTTCCCCCATCCGATGCAGAGAGAGCCACTCTGTGGCCCTCTCTGCACCGGCATCGATGGCCGCAATCGTTGGTGGGTGGGAGCTGACCGTGGGAGGCGGGTGGGCGGCCATCGGTGACAAATTGAAGAGAGAGGGGGGCGGGATCGGGGGCGGGGTTGTTGGGCGCACGCAAGGGAGCGCGCGCGTGCACGGGGGCCGGTGGGTGGGCGCGTGCACGGGGAGGGAGCGGGTGGGAACCTCTACACTACAGCAAATTAATTATATAAAACTGGCAGTAAGGGGGGATACAATCCCCAACAAAAATAAATATAAGGGATCTGGGAGCGGGTGGGGGATTTGTCTGTGGGGGGGGAAGCTACACTACAGAAAAAATTGATTTTTTTTAAAAAAAAAACAAAAAAAAAACATTTGTATTTGCAAACAGGGTACTGGCAGACAGCTGCCAGTACCCAAGATGGCTCCCAGTAAGGTAGAGATGGAGGGTTAGAGAGCTGTTTGGGGGGGGATCAGGGAGGTTGAGGGCTAAGGGGGGATCCTACACAGCTGCATATGTAAATATGCTTTACAATTTTTTTTTAAATTTTAAATATACCTTTTATTTTAGTACTGGCAGACTTTCTGCCAGTACTTAAGATGGCGGGGACAATTGTGGGATGGGGGAGGGAAGAGAGCTATTTGGGAGGGATCCTGGGGTGTGATGTGTCAGGTGGGAGGCTGATCTCTACGCTAAAGCTAAAATTAACCCTGCAAGCTCCCTACAAATGACCTAATTAACCCCTGCACTGCTGGGCATAATACACGTGTGGTGCGCAGCGGCATTTAGCGGCCTTATAATTACCAAAAAGCAACGCCAAAGCCATATATGTCTGCTATTTCTGAACAAAGGGGATCCCAGAGAAGCATTTACAATCATTTATGCCATACTTGCAAAAGTTGTTTGTAAATAATTTCAGTGAGAAACCTAAAATTGTGAAAAAATTTACGTTTTTTTTTAATTTGATCGCATTTAGCGGTGAAATGGTAGCATGAAATATACCAAGATGGGCCTAGATCAATACTTGGGGTTGTCTACTACACTACACTAAAGCTAAAATTAACCCTAGATGCTCCCTACATGCTCCCTAATTAACCCCTTCACTGCTGGGCATAATACACGTGTGATGCGCAGTGGCATTTAGCGGCCTTCTAATTACCAAAAAGCAACGCCAAAGTCCTATATTTCTGCTATTTTTGAACAAAGGGGATCCCAGAGAAGCATTTACAACCATTTATGCCATAATTGCACAAGTTGTTTGTAAATAATTTCAGTGAGAAACCTAAAGTTTGTGAAAATATTTGGGAAAAAGTGAACAATTTTTTTTATTTGATTGCATTTGGTGGTGAAATGGTGGCATGAAATATACCAAAATGGACCTAGATCAATACTTTGGGATGTCTTCTAAAAAAAAATATATACATGTCAAGGGTTAATCAGGGATTCCTGACAGATATCAGTGTCCCAATGTAACTAGCGCTAATTTTGAAAAAAAATGGTTTGGAAATAGCAAAGTGCTACTTGTATTTATGGCCCTATAACTTGCAAAAAAAACAAATAACATGTAAACATTGGGTATTTCTAAACTCAGGACAAAATTTAGAAACTATTTAGCATGGGTGTTTTTTGGTGGTTGTAGATGTGTAACAGATTGTGGGGGTCAAAGTTAGAAAAAGTGTGTTTTTTTCAATTTTTTCCTAATATTTTATAATTTTTTTAAAGTAAATGATAAGATATGATGAAAATAATGGTATCTTTAGAAAGTCCATTTAATGGCGAGAAAAACGGTATATAATATGTGTGGGTACAGTAAATGAGCAAGGGGAAAATTACAGCTAAACACAAACACCGCAGAAATTTAAAAATAGCCCTGGTCCTTCAGGGAAAGAAATTGAAAAATGGCCGTGTCCTTAAGGGGTTAATTTAGGTTGTTGCGATGTGGGGGGCTTTCAGTTTAGGGATTAATAGGTTTATTTAGTGGTAGTGATGTGGGAGGCCAGAGGTTTGGGGTTAATAACTTTATTTAGTGATGGCAATGCCGGGGAGCGGCGGAATACAGGTTAATATATTTATTATAGTGTGGGCGATGTTGGGGTGCAGGGTAATAGGGGTTAATAACTTTAGTATATTGGCGGCGATATTGGGAGCGGCAGATTAGGGGTTAATAGCTTTATTTAGGTGGCAGCGATTGTGGGAGTGGCAGATTAGGGGTTAATAACATTATGTAGGTGTCAGTGATGTCGGGGGCAGCAGGTTAGGATGTTAGGTTTAAAGGGACACTGAACCCAATTTTTTTCTTTCGTGATTCAGATAGAGCATGCAATTTTAAGCAACTTTCTAATTTACTCCTATTATCAATTTTTCCTCGTTCTCTTGCTATCTTTATTTGAAAAAGAAGGCATCTAAGTTTTTTTTTGGTTCAGAATTCTGGACAACACTTTTTTATTGGTGGATCAATTTATCCACCAATCAGCAAGAACAACCCAGGCTGTTCACCAAAAATGGGCCGGCATCTAAACTTACATTCTTGCATTTTAAATAAAGATACCAAGAGAATGAAGAAAATTTTATAATAGGAGTAAATTAGAAAGTTGCTTAAAATGTCATGCTCTATCTGAATCACGAAAGAAAACATTTGGGTTCAGTGTCCCTTTAAACGTTATTTTTTCCCCCCCATAGACATCAATAGGGCTGCGTTACGGAGCTTTTCTTTCCGCGATCACAGGTGTTAGGCTTTTTTCTGACCCGCTCTCTCCATTGATGTCTATGGGGAAAGCGTGCGGTATGGAGCTCAAGCCGGCTGTTTGTAAACTTGTAATGGCTGTGCTATAGAGGGTTAAATAACGCAACTTTTGTTGCGTTCGTTAATTTCCCTATAGCGCGCATAACTTGTAATCTAACTAATATCTTTTCCATAACCAGTACTTAAGTACTGTAATTTTTAGTATAGGCATGACACAACGGCAAAAGCAGCTATAACAAATAACAAAATAAATGTAAATCATGTTTTCCTAAATAATTTAATACATTCAAGCAGGTAAAGTAGATAAATGGGACCACATTAAAGGTGGGACACTGTCCATTTAAACTGTAGCTGAACTACCATGAAGCTGTAATATAAAAAAGGAAGGAAAGAAAAGAAAAATATTCCCCTCGATCCACTTATAAAACATACGGCTAGATTACAAGTGTTGCGGTATGACTTTTAACAATGAAAAATGGCCATTCCAGCGTAATGGCCAGGAATGCATATTACGAGTCGTGTCGGTATAGCTATAACGCAAACATTTTAGCCTGTAACTCAACGTCCATACCACACTCAAAAAATGACGTTATTGTGGGATTTTCATAGCGCCGGTATTACAGGTTGTGCGTTCAGACTAAAAAGCTTGCGTTACAGCTTATACCGACACGATCCATTCCGCCATCTGAGAGCAGTAGTTATGGATTTTGCGAAACAAAAATGTTTCACAAAACTTATAACTAAAGTGTTTACAAAGTACACTAACACCCATAAACTACCTATTAACCCCTAAACCGCCACGCTCCAGCATCGCAAACACTATTTAAAACCTATAAACCCCTAATCTGCCGCCCACCCACATTGCGACTAATAAATAAAGTTATTAACCTCTAATCTACCCCCCACCCACATTGCCAACACTATTTAAATATATTAACCCCTAAAATGCTGCTCCCCGACATCGCCAAAACTAATAAAAGTTATTAACCCCTATTCCGCCGCTCCCTGACATCTCTGACACCTAAATAAACCTAATAACCCCTAAACTGCCGGCCCCCCACATCGCAACACTATAATAAAGTATAAACCCCTAAACCTCCAGCCTCCCACATCGTAACTACTAAACTAAACCTATTAACCCCTAGATCGCCAGCCCCCCCCACATAGCAAAACAAATTATTTAAAACTATTAACCACTAAACCTAACACCCCCCTAACTTTAAATTAAAATTACAATATAACTATCTTAAAATAAATAAAAATTTACCTGTGAAATAAAAATAAACCTAACAATAAACTATAAATTAACCTAACATAACTATTCTAATAAAATACAAAAATACTACTAATTAAAAAATCTAAATTATAAATTTAAAAAAACCTAACACTACGGAAATACAAGCGCTGCTTTAACATGCTCGTGCACAATTTCCCCATAGACATCAATGGGGAGAGCCAGCAACAAAGCCTAACACCTGCGATCACGGAAACAAAAGCTCTGTAACGCAGCCCCATTGATGTCTATGGGGAAGGAAAAAGTTATGTTTAAACCTAACACCCTAACATAAAAACCATGTCTAAACCTAATCTGTTGCCCCTAACATCGCCACCACCTACATTAAAGTTATTAACGCCTAATTTGCCGCCCCTAACATCGCCGCCACCTACTTACACTTATTAACCCCTAATCTGCTGCCCCCAATGTCGCCGCCACTATACTAAAGTTATTATCCCCTAATCCTCTGGCCTCCCACATCACTAACACTAAATAAATATATTAACCCCTAAACCTAACCCTAATGTAACCCTAAGCATAAGTCTAACCCTAACCCTAACACCCCCTAACTTAAATATAATTAAAATAAAGCTAAATAAACCTTACATTTATTTTAACTAGGTAGACTAGTTAGTAAATAGTTATTAACTATTTACTAACTACCTAGTTAAAATAAATACAAATTTTCCTGTAAAATAAAACCTAACCTGCCTTACAATAAAACCTAACATTACAATCAAATCAAATAAATTAAATTAATCAAATACAATTATCTAAATTACAAACCCCCCCACTAAATTACACAAAATAAAAAACGAAATTATCAAAAAACAAAAAACAATTACTCTTAATCTAATAGCCCTATCAAAATAACCCCCCCCCCAAAATAATATAACCCATAGCCTACACTAAACTGCCAATAGCCCTTAAAAGGACCTGTTGTGGGGCATCGCCCCAAAGATAACAGCTCTTTTACCTGGCAATAAAAATTACAAACACTCCACCAACAGTAAAACCCAACCAACCAAACCCCCCAAATAAAACTCTGAGGGCAATGGTTAGCTTAGGGCATTTAGCTCTTTTACAGTGCCCAAACCCTAAGCTAAAAATAAAACCCACCCAATAAACCCTTAAAAAACCTAACACTAACCCCGACGGTCCACTTACAGTTTTCGAAGACCGGACATCCATCCCCATCCAGCCAGCGAAGTCCTCATCCAAGCCAGCAGAAGTCCTCATCCAAGTCGGCAGAAGTCTTCATCCAAGCTGGCAGAAATCTTCATCCAAGCGGGCAGAAGTCTTCATCCAAGCAGGCAGAAGTCTTCATCCAAGCAGGCAGAAGTCATCAATTAAAGCGGGCAGAAGTTTTCATCCTAGCCGGCAGAAGTCTTCATCCAAGCCGGCAGAAGTCTTTATCCAAGCGGGCAGAAGTCCTCATCCAAGCGGGCAGAAGTCTTCATCCAACCGGGCAGAAGTCTTCATCCAAGCAGGCAGAAGTCATCAATTAAAGCGGGCAGAAGTTTTCATCCTAGCCGGCAGAAGTCTTCATCCAAGCCGGCAGAAGTCTTTATCCAAGCGGCCAGAAGTCTTCATCCAGACGGCATCTTCTATCTTCATCCAGACGGCATCTTCTATCTTCATCCATCCGGCGCGGACCGGGTCCATCTTCAAGGCATCCGGCATGGAACATCCTCTTCTTCCGATCATCGCTGGAAAAATGAAGTTCACTTTAAGTAACGTCATCCAAGATGGCCTCCCTTACATTCCGATTGGCTGATAGAATTCTAGACTTCTACCCGCTTGGATGAAGACTTCTGCCGGCTTCGATGAGGACTTCTGCCCACTTGGATGAAGACTTCTGCCGCCTGGATGAAGATGGATGTCCGGTCTTCGAAAAGTGTAAGTGGATTGTCGGGGGTTTGTGTTAGGTTTTTTTAAGGGTTTATTGGGTGGGTTTTATTTTTAGAGTAGGGTTTTGGGCAATGTAAAAGAGCTAAATGCCCTCAGGGCAATGGTTAGCTTAGGTTTCTTTAAATAGGTTTTTATTTGGGGAGTTTGGTTGTCTGAGTGATGGGTTTTACTGTTGGGGGGTTGTTTGTATTTTTTTACAGGTAAAAGAGCTGATTTCTTTGGGGCAATGCCTCGCAAAAGGCCATTTTAGGGGTTTTGGCAGTTTAGCATAGGCTAGGTTTTTTTGTTTTTTTTGGGAGGCGTTATTTTGATAGGGCTATTAGATTAGGAGTAATTCATTTTTATTTTGGATAATTTCGTTTTTTATTTTGTGTAATTTAGTGTTCATTTTTTGTAATTTAGATAATTGTATTTGATTAATTTAATGTTTTTATTTTATTGTAATGTTAGTTTTTAGTGTAAGGCAGGTTAGGTTTTATTTTACAGGTAACTTTGTATTTATTTTAACTAGGTAGTTAGTAAATAGTTAATAATAAATACAAACTTACCTGTGAAATAAAAATAAAACCTAAGCTAACTACAATATAACTATTAGTTATTTTGTAGCTAGCTTAGGTTTTATTTCACAGGTAAGTATGTATTTAGTTTTAAATAGGTTATTTAGGTAATAATTGTAAGTATTATTTAGATTTATTTTAATAATATTTAAGTTAGGGGGTGTTAGAGTTACGTTAGGGTTAGGGTTAGACTTCGGCTTAGGGTTATGTTAGGGTTAGGTTAAGGTTTAGAGGTTAATATATTTATGTACTGATGCGGGAGGGTGGCGGTTTAGGGGTTAATACGTTTATTATAGTGGCAACAATGTCGGGGAGTGGCGGAATAGGGGTTAATACATTTTTTAAGTGGCGGCGATGTCCGGAGCGGCAGTTTAGGGGTTAATAAATTTATTATAGTGTTTGCGATGCGGGAGGGCCTCGGTTTAGGGGTCAATAGGTAGTTTATGGGTGTTAGTGTACTTTGTAACAGTTTAGTTATGAGTTTTATGCAACAGCTTTGTAACGTAAAACTCATAACTACTGAGTTTAGATGGCGGTATGGATCTTGTGGTTATAGAGTGTACCGCTCACTTTTTGGCCTCCCAGGCAAACTCATAATACCGGCACTATGGAAGTCCCATTGAAAAAGGACTTTTCTTAAAGTGCGGTACTGACGTTGCGTGACGGCCAAAAAGGTGTGCGGTACACCTATACCTGCAAGACTTGTAATAGCGGCGTTAGGGAAAAAGCAGCGTTATGGGCCATAACAATGCTTTTTCACTCATAACTCCAAACTTGTAATCTAGCTGTAAGATAGCTACAATATAACTATTAGTTATATTATAGCTCGCTTAGGTTTTTTTACAGGTAAGTTTACAGGTAAGTATTTATTTTTAAATAGGAATTATTTAGGTAATAATTGTAAGGTTTATTTAGCTTTATTTTAATTATATTTAAGTTAGGGGGTGTTAGGCTTAGGGTTAGACTTGTGCTTAGGGTTACGTTAGGGTTAGGTTTAGGGGTTAATATATTTATGTAGTGATGTGGGAGGCCAGAGGTTTAGGGGTTAATAGTTTAATTTAGTATATTTTGTTGTGGGGGGCTTGCAGTTTAGTGGTTAATAGGTTTATTATAGCGGTGGTGTGGGCGGACGGCAGATTAGGGGTTAATAATATTTAAGTAGTGTTTGCGATGCGGGAGGGTGGCGGTTTAGCGGTTAATAGGTTTATTATAGTGGCGACGATGTCGGGGAGCGGCGGAAGAGGGGTTAATACATTTTAATAGTGGCGGCGTTGTCCGGAGCGGCAGATTATTGGTTAATAATTTTATTTTAGTTTTTGCGATGTGGGAGGGCCTCGGTTTAGGGGTTAATAGGTAGTTTATGGGTGTTAGTGTACTTTTTAACACTTTAGTTATGAGTTTTATGCTACAGCTTTGTAACGTAAAACTCATAACTACTGACTTTAGATGGCAGGACGAATCTTGTGGTTATAGAGTGTACCGCTCACTTTTTGGCCTCCCAGGCAAACTCGTAATACCGGCGCTATGGGAGTCCCATTAAAAAAGGACTTGCGGTATTGACGTTGCGTGATGGGCAATAAGGTGTGCAGTACACCTATAACGACAAGACTTGTGATAGCAGCGTTAAGGAAAAAGCAGCGTTATGAAGCATAACAATGCTTTTTCAATCATAACGCCAAACTCGTATGCCTAGATTACGAGTTTTGCGGTAACAGGGGTGCGTTGCTAACGAGCCTTTCACCGCTCCCTTAAGACAACAATGGTATTACAGGTTTTTTTAAACCTGGCGTTAGGCGCAAAAAGTTGAGCGTAGAGCAAAAATTTGCTCCACATCTCACCTCAATACCAGCTTTGCTTACGATAGCGGTAAGCTGGTTAAACATGCTCGTACACGATTTCCCCATAGGAAACAATGGGGCTGAGCCTGCTGAAAAAAACCTAACACCTGCAAAAAATCAGCATTCAGCTCCTAACACAGCCCCATTGATTCCTATGGGGAAATACATTTTATGTCTACACCTAACACCCTAACATGAACCCCAAGTCTAAACACCCCTAATCTTACACTTATTAAGACCTAATCTGCCGTCCCCGACATCGTCGCCACCTGCATAATATTATTAACCCCTAATCTGCTGCTCTGGACACCACCGCCACCTACATTATACTAATGAACCCCTAATCTGCTGCCCCCAACATCGCTGAACCCTACATTATATTTATTAACCCCTAATCTGCCCCCCAACGTCGCCGCAACTATATTAAATGTATTAACCTCTAATCTGCCGCCGCCAACGTCGCCGCCACTATAATAAAGTTATTAACCCCTAAACCTAAGTCTAACCCTAACCCTAACACCCCCCTAATTTAAATATAATTTAAATAAATCTAAATAAAATAACTACAATTAAATAAATTATTTCTATATAAAACTAAATACTTACCTATAAAATAAACCCTTTGCTAGCTACAATATAACTTATAGTAACATTGTAGCTATCTTAGGATTTATATTTATTTTACAGGCAACTTTGTATTTATTTTAACTAGGTACAATAGTTATTAAATAGTTATTAACTATTTAATAGCTACCTAGTTAAAATAAGTACAAATTTACCTGTAAAATAAATCCTAACCTAAATTACAATTACACCCATTCTATCAGCCAATCGGAATTAAGGTAGGAAAAATCCTATTGGCTGATCCAATCAGCCAATAGGATTGAAGTTCAATCCTATTGGCTGATCCAATCAGCCAATAGTATTGAGCTTGCATTCTATTGGCTGTTCCAGTCAGCCAATAGAATGCAACCTCAATCCTATTGGCTGATTGGATCAGCCAATAGGATTTTTCCTATCAGCCAATCGGAATTCAAAGGATGCCATCTTGGATGACGTCATTTAAAGGAACCTTCATTCTTCGCTTGGACTTCGTTTGAAGAGGATGCTCCATGTCTCCTGGATTGAAGATGGACCCGCTCCACTCTAGATGGATGAAGATAGAAGATGCTGCCTGGATGAAGACTTCTGCTGCTTGGAGGACCTCTTCTGCCCCGATCGGATGAAGACTTCTGCCCCTCTGGAGGTCCACTTGTGCCCGGCTGGGTGAAGACGTCTCAAGGTAGGGTGATCTTCAAGGGGTTAGTGTTAGGTTTTATTAAGGGGGGATTGGGTGGGTTTTAGAGTAGGGTTGGGTTTGTGGGTGGTGGGTTTTAATGTTGGGGGGGTATTGTATTTTTTTTTACAGGTAAAAGAACTGATTACTTTGGGGCAATGCCCCGCAAAAGGCCCTTTTAAGGGCTATTTGTAATTTAGTATAGGGTAGGCAATTTTATTATTTTGGGGGGATTTTTTATTTTATTAGGGGGATTAGATTAGGTGTAATTAGTTTAAAAAAATTGTAATTTAGTGTTTGTTTGTTTTTGTACTTTAGTTTATTTAATTTAATTATATTTAATTTTAGGTAATTTAGTAAATTAATTTAATGATAGTGTAGTGTTAGGTGTAATTGTAACTTAGGTTAGGATTTATTTTACAGGTAAATTTGTACTTATTTTAACTAGGAAGTTTTTAAATAGTTAATAATTATTTAATAACTATTCTATATAGTTAAAATAAATACAAAGTTGCCTGTAAAATAAATATAAACCCTAAGGCCTAGATTTGGAGTTCGGCGGTAGCCGTCAAAACCAGCGTTAGAGGCTCCTAACGCTGGTTTTGGCCGCCCGCTGGTATTTGGAGTCAGTGATTAAAGGGTCTAACGCTCACTTTTCAGCCGCGACTTTTCCATACCGCAGATCCCCCTACGCCATTTGCGTATCCTATCTTTTCAATGGGATCTTTCTAACGCCGGTATTTAGAGTCGTTTCTGAAGTGAGCGTTAGAGCTCTAACGACAAAATTCCAGCCGCCTGAAAATAGCAGGAGTTAAGAGCTTTCTGGCTAACGCCGGTTTATAAAGCTCTTAACTACTGTACCCTAAAGTACACTAACACCCATAAACTACCTATGTACCCCTAAACCGAGGTCCCCCCACATCGCCGCCACTCGATTTAAATTTTTAACCCCTAATCTGCCGACCGCCACCTACGTTATATTTATGTACCCCTAATCTGCTGCCCCTAACCCCGCCGACCCCTGTATTATATTTATTAACCCCTAACCTGCCCCCCACAACGTCGCCGCCAGCTACTTACAATAATTAACCCCTAATCTTCCGACCGCAAATCGCTGCCACCTACGTTATCCCTATGTACCCCTAATCTGCTGCCCCTAACATCGCCGACCCCTATATTATATTTATTAACCCCTAATCTGCCCCCCTCAACGTCGCCGACACCTGCCTACACTTATTAACCCCTAATCTGCCGAGCGGACCTGAGCGCTACTATAATAAATGTATTAACCCCTAATCCGCCTCACTAACCCTATCATAAATAGTATTAACCCCTAATCTGCCCTCCCTAACATCGCCGACACCTACCTTCAATTATTAACCCCTAAACTTCCGATCGGAGCTCACCGCTATTCTAATAAATGGATTAACCCCTAAAGCTAAGTCTAACCCTAACACTAACACCCCCCTAACTTAAATATAATTTTTATCTAACGAAATAAATTCACTCTTATTAAATAAATTATTCCTATTTAAAGCTAAATACTTACCTGTAAAATAAACCCTAATATAGCTACAATATAAATTATAATTATATTATAGCTATTTTAGGATTTATATTTATTTTACAGGCAACTTTGTAATTATTTTAACCAGGTACAATAGCTATTAAATAGTTAAGAACTATTTAATAGTTACCTAGTTAAAATAATAACAAATTTACCTGTAAAATAAATCCTAACCTAAGATATAATTAAACCTAACACTACCCTATCAATAAAATAATTAAATAAACTACCTACAATTACCTACAATTAACCTAACACTACACTATCAATAAATTAATTAAACACAATTGCTACAAATAAATACAATTAAATAAACTAGCTAAAGTACAAAAAATAAAAAAGATCTAAGTTACAGAAAATAAAAAAATATTTACAAACATAAGAAAAATATTACAACAATTTTAAACTAATTACACCTACTCTAAGCCCCCTAATAAAATAACAAAGCCCCCCAAAATAAAAAATTCCCTACCCTATTCTAAATTAAAAAAGTTACAAGCTCTTTTACCTTACCAGCCCTGAACAGGGCCCTTTGCGGGGCATGCCCCAAGAATTTCAGCTCTTTTGCCTGTAAAAAAAAACATACAATACCCCCCCCCCAACATTACAACCCACCACCCACATACCCCTAATCTAACCCAAACCCCCCTTAAATAAACCTAACACTAATCCCCTGAAGATCTTCCTACCTTGTCTTCACCATCCAGGTATCACCGATCCGTCCTGGCTCCAAGATCTTCATCCAACCCAAGCGGGGGTTGGCGATCCATAATCCGGTGCTCCAAAGTCTTCCTCCTATCCGGCAAGAAGAGGACATCCGGACCGGCAAACATCTTCTCCAAGCGGCATCTTCGATCTTCTTCCATCCGGTGCGGAGCGGGTCCATCTTGAAGCAGGCGACGCGGATCCATCCTCTTCTTCCGATGTCTCCCGACTAATGACGGTTCCTTTAAGGGACGTCATCCAAGATGGCGTCCCTCGAATTCCGATTGGCTGATAGGATTCTATCAGCCAATCGGAATTAAGGTAGGAATTTTCTGATTGGCTGATGGAATCAGCCAATCAGAATCAAGTTCAATCCGATTGGCTGATCCAATCAGCCAATCAGATTGAGCTCGCATTCTATTGGCTGTTCCGATCAGCCAATAGAATGCGAGCTCAATCTGATTGGCTGATTGGATCAGCCAATCGGATTGAACTTGATTCTGATTGGCTGATTCCATCAGCCAATCAGAAAATTCCTACCTTAATTCCGATTGGCTGATAGAATCCTATCAGCCAATCGGAATTCGAGGGACGCCATCTTGGATGACGTCCCTTAAAGGAACCGTCATTAGTCGGGAGACATCGGAAGAAGAGGATGGATCCGCGTCGCCTGCTTCAAGATGGACCCGCTCCGCACCGGATGGAAAAAGATCGAAGATGCCGCTTGGAGAAGATGTTTGCCGGTCCGGATGTCCTCTTCTTGCCGGATAGGAGGAAGACTTTGGAGCACCGGATTATGGATCGCCAACCCCCGCTTGGGTTGGATGAAGATCTTGGAGCCAGGACGGATCGGTGATACCTGGATGGTGAAGACAAGGTAGGAAGATCTTCAGGGGCTAGTGTTAGGTTTATTTAAGGGGGGTTTGGGTTAGATTAGGGGTATGTGGGTGGTGGGTTGTAATGTTGGGGGGGGTATTGTATGTTTTTTTTTACAGGCAAAAGAGCTGAAATTCTTGGGGCATGCCCCGCAAAGGGCCCTGTTCAGGGCTGGTAAGGTAAAAGAGCTTGTAACTTTTTTAATTTAGAATAGGGTAGGGAATTTTTTTATTTTGGGGGGCTTTGTTATTTTATTAGGGGGCTTAGAGTAGGTGTAATTAGTTTAAAATTGTTGTAATATTTTTCTTATGTTTGTAAATATTTTTTTATTTTCTGTAACTTAGTTCTTTTTTATTTTTTGTACTTTAGCTAGTTTATTTAATTGTATTTATTTGTAGCAATTGTGTTTAATTAATTTATTGATAGTGTAGTGTTAGGTTAATTGTAGGTAATTGTAGGTAGTTTATTTAATTATTTTATTGATAGGGTAGTGTTAGGTTTAATTATATCTTAGGTTAGGATTTATTTTACAGGTAAATTTGTTATTATTTTAAATAGGTAACTATTAAATAGTTCTTAACTATTTAATAGCTATTGTACCTGGTTAAAATAATTACAAAGTTGCCTGTAAAATAAATATAAATCCTAAAATAGCTATAATATAATTATAATTTATATTGTAGCTATATTAGGGTTTATTTTACAGGTAAGTATTTAGCTTTAAATAGGAATAATTTATTTAATAAGAGTTAATTTATTTCGTTAGATAAAAATTATATTTAAGTTAGGGGGGTGTTAGTGTTAGGGTTAGACTTAGCTTTAGGGGTTAATCCATTTATTAGAATAGCGGTGAGCTCCGATCGGAAGTTTAGGGGTTAATAATTGAAGGTAGGTGTCGGCGATGTTAGGGAGGGCAGATTAGGGGTTAATACTATTTATGATAGGGTTAGTGAGGCGGATTAGGGGTTAATAACTTTATTATAGTAGCGCTCAGGTCCGCTCGGCAGATTAGGGGTTAATAAGTGTAGGTAGGTGTCGGCGACGTTGTGGGGGGCAGAATAGGGGTTAATAAATATAACATAGGGGTCGGCGATGTTAGGGCAGCAGATTAGGGGTACATAGGGATAACGTAGGTGGCGGCGTTTTACGGAGCGGCAGATTAGGGGTTAAAAGTGTAATGCAGGGGTCAGCGATAGCGGGGGCGGCAGATTAGGGGTTAATAAGTGTAAGGGTAGGGGTGTTTAGACTCGGGGTACATGTTAGGGTGTTAGGTGCAGACGTAGGAAGTGTTTCCCCATAGGAAACAATGGGGCTGCGTTAGGAGCTGAACGCTGCTTTTTTGCAGGTGTTAGGTTTTTTTTCAGCTCAAACAGCCCCATTGTTTCCTATGGGAGAATCGTGCACGAGCACGTTTTTGAGGCCGGCCGCGTCCGTAAGCAACTCTGGTATCGAGAGTTGCATTTGCGGTAAAAATGCTCTACGCTCCTTTTTTGGAGCCTAACGCAGCATTTGTTTTAACTCTCGATACCAGAGTTAAATTTATGGTGCGGCCAGAAAAAAGCCCGCGGAGCGTTAACAGCCCTTTTACCGCCGAACTCCAATTCTAGGCCTAAGATAGATACAAATGTAACTATTAGTTATATATTGTAGCTATCTTAGGCCTAGATTTGGAGTTCGGCGGTAGCCGTCAAAACCAGCGTTAGAGGCTCCTAACGCTGGTTTTGGCCGCCCGCTGGTATTTGGAGTCAGTGATTAAAGGGTCTAACGCTCACTTTTCAGCCGCGACTTTTCCATACCGCAGATCCCCCTACGCCATTTGCGTAGCCTATCTTTTCAATGGGATCTTTCTAACGCTGGTATTTAGAGTCGTTTCTGAAGTGAGCGTTAGAGCTCTAAAGACAAGATTCCAGCCGCCTGAAAATAGCAGGAGTTAAGAGCTTTCTGGCTAACGCCGGTTTATAAAGCTCTTAACTACTGTACCCTAAAGTACACTAACACCCATAAACTACCTATGTACCCCTAAACCGAGCTCCCCCCACATCGCCGCCACTCGATTAAAATTTTTAACCCCTAATCTGCCGACCGCCACCTACGTTATACTTATGTACCCCTAATCTGCTGCCCCTAACCCCGCCGACCCCTATATTATATTTATTAACCCCTAATCTGCCCCCCTCAACGTCGCCGACACCTGCCTACACTTATTAACCCCTAATCTGCCGAGCGGACCTGAGCGCTACTATAATAAAGTTATTAACCCCTAATCCGCCTCACTAACCCTATCATAAATAGTATTAACCCCTAATCTGCCCTCCCTAACATCGCCGACACCTAACTTCAATTATTAACCCCTAATCTGCCGACCGGAGCTCACCGCTATTCTAATAAATGTATTAACCCCTAAAGCTAAGTCTAACCCTAACACTAACACCCCCCTAAGTTAAATATAATTTTTATCTAACGAAATAAATTAACTCTTATTAAATAAATGATTCCTATTTAAAGCTAAATACTTACCTGTAAAATACATCCTAATATAGCTACAATATAAATTATAATTATATTATAGCTATTTTAGGATTAATATTTATTTTACAGGTAACTTTGTAATTATTTTAACCAGGTACAATAGCTATTAAATAGTTAAGAACTATTTAATAGTTACCTAGTTAAAATAATAACAAAATTACCTGTAAAATAAGTCCTAACCTAAGATATAATTAAACCTAACACTACCCTATCAATAAAATAATTAAATAAACTACCTACAATTACCTACAATTAACCTAACACTACACTATCAATAAATTAATTAAACACAATTCCTACAAATAAATACAATTAAATAAACTAGCTAAAGTACAAAAAATAAAAAAGATCTAAGTTACAGAAAATAAAAAAATATTTACAAACATAAGAAAAATATTACAACAATTTTAAACTAATTACACCTACTCTAAGCCCCCTAATAAAATAACAAAGCCCCCCAAAATAAAAAATTCCCTACCCTATTCTAAATTAAAAAAGTTACAAGCTCTTTTACCTTACCAGCCCTGAACAGGGCCCTTTGCGGGGCATGCCCCAAGAATTTCAGCTCTTTTGCCTGTAAAAGAATAAATACAATACCCCCCCCCCCCCACCATTACAACCCACCACCCACATACCCCTAATCTAACCCAAACCCCCCTTAAATAAACCTAACACTAAGCCCCTGAAGATCTTCCTACCTTGTCTTCACCATACCAGGTTCACCGATCCGTCCTGAAGAGCTCCTCCGATGTCCTGATCCAAGCCCAAGCGGGGGCTGAAGAGGTCCATGATCCGGTCAAAGTCTTCATCCAAGCGGGGCAGAAGAGGATCTTCCATCCGATTGAAGTCATCATCCAGGCGGCATCTTCGATCTTCTTCCATCCGGAGCAAAGCGGCAGGATCCTGAAGACATCCAGCGCGGAACATCCATCCGGACCGACGACTGAACGACGAATGACTGTTCCTTTAAGGGACGTCATCCAAGATGGCGTCCCTCGAATTCCGATTGGCTGATAGGATTCTATCAGCCAATCGGAATTAAGGTAGGAATTTTCTGATTGGCTGATGGAATCAGCCAATCAGAATCAAGTTCAATCCGATTGGCTGATCCAATCAGCCAATCAGATTGAGCTCGCATTCTATTGGCTGTTCCGATCAGCCAATAGAATGCGAGCTCAATCTGATTGGCTGATTGGATCGGCCAATCGGATTGAACTAGATTCTGATTGGCTGATTCCATCAGCCAATCAGAAAATTCCTACCTTAATTCCGATTGGCTGATAGAATCCTATCAGCCAATCGGAATTCGAGGGAAGCCATCTTGGATGACGTCCCTTAAAGGAACAGTCATTCGTCGTTCAGTCGTCGGTCCGGATGGATGTTCCGCGCTGGATGTCTTCAGGATCCTGCCGCTTCGCTCCGGATGGAAGAAGATCGAAGATGCCGCCTGGATGATGACTTCAATCGGATGGAAGATCCTCTTCTGCCCCGCTTGGATGAAGACTTTGACCGGATCATGGACCTCTTCAGCCCCCGCTTGGGCTTGGATCAGGACATCGGAGGAGCTCTTCAGGACGGATCAGTGAACCTGGTATGGTGAAGACAAGGTAGGAAGATCTTCAGGGGCTTAGTGTTAGGTTTATTTAAGGGGGGTTTGGGTTAGATTAGGGGTATGTGGGTGGTGGGTTGTAATGTTGGGGGGGGGGTATTGTATTTATTCTTTTACAGGCAAAAGAGCTGAAATTCTTGGGGCATGCCCCGCAAAGGGCCCTGTTCAGGGCTGGTAAGGTAAAAGAGCTTGTAACTTTTTTAATTTAGAATAGGGTAGGGAATTTTTTATTTTGGGGGGGCTTTGTTATTTTATTAGGGGGCTTAGAGTAGGTGTAATTAGTTTAAAATTGTTGTAATATTTTTATTATGTTTGTAAATATTTTTTTATTTTCTGTAACTTAGATCTTTTTTATTTTTTGTACTTTAGCTAGTTTATTTAATTGTATTTATTTGTAGGAATTGTATTTAATTAATTTATTGATAGTGTAGTGTTAGGTTAATTGTAGGTAATTGTAGGTAGTTTATTTAATTAATTTATTGATAGGGTAGTGTTAGGTTTAATTATATCTTAGGTTAGGACTTATTTTACAGGTAATTTTGTTATTATTTTAACTAGGTAACTATTAAATAGTTCTTAACTATTTAATAGCTATTGTACCTGGTTAAAATAATTACAAAGTTACCTGTAAAATAAATATTAATCCTAAAATAGCTATAATATAATTATAATTTATATTGTAGCTATATTAGGATGTATTTTACAGGTAAGTATTTAGCTTTAAATAGGAATCATTTATTTAATAAGAGTTAATTTATTTCGTTAGATAAAAATTATATTTAACTTAGGGGGGTGTTAGTGTTAGGGTTAGACTTAGCTTTAGGGGTTAATACATTTATTAGAATAGCGGTGAGCTCCGGTCGGCAGATTAGGGGTTAATAATTGAAGTTAGGTGTCGGCGATGTTAGGGAGGGCAGATTAGGGGTTAATACTATTTATGATAGGGTTAGTGAGGCGGATTAGGGGTTAATAACTTTATTATAGTAGCGCTCAGGTCCGCTCGGCAGATTAGGGGTTAATAAGTGTAGGCAGGTGTCGGCGATGTTGAGGGGGGCAGATTAGGGGTTAATAAATATAATATAGGGGTCGGCGATGTTAGGGCAGCAGATTAGGGGTACATAGGGATAACGTAGGTTGCGGCGGTTTACGGAGCGGCAGATTAGGGGTTTAAAAAAATATGCAGGGGTCAGCGATAGCGGGGGCGGCAGATTAGGGGTTAATAAGTGTAAGGTTAGGGGTGTTTAGACTCGGGGTACATGTTAGAGTGTTAGGTGCAGACGTAGGAAGTGTTTCCCCATAGGAAACAATGGGGCTGCGTTAGGAGCTGAACGCTGCTTTTTTGCAGGTGTTAGGTTTTTTTTCAGCTCAAACAGCCCCATTGTTTCCTATGGGAGAATCGTGCACGAGCACGTTTTTGAGGCCGGCCGCGTCCGTAAGCAACTCTGGTATCGAGAGTTGCATTTGCGGTAAAAATGCTCTACGCTCCTTTTTTGGAGCCTAACGCAGCATTTGATTAAACTCTCGATACCAGAGTTAAATTTATGGTGCGGCCAGAAAAAAGCCTGCGGAGCGTTAGCAGCCCTTTTACCGCCGAACTCCAAATCTAGGCCTTAGGGTTTATTTTATAGGTAAGTATTTAGTTTTAAATAGGATTAATTTATTTAATTGTAGTAATTTTATTTAGTTTTATTTAAATTATATTTAAGTTAGGGGGGGTTAGACTTAGGGTTACACTTAGGTTTAGGGGTTGATAAATTTAATATAGTAGCGGCGACGTTGGGGGCGGCAGATTAGGGGTTAATAAATGTAGATAGGTGTCGGCGATGTTAGGGACGGCAGATTAGGGGTTAATAAAATTTAACTAGTGTTTGCGAGGCGGGAGTGCTATGGTTTAGGGGTTAATATATTTATTACAGTGGCGGCGATGTCCGGTCAGCAGATTAGGGGTTAAAAACTTTATTAAAGTGTTTGTAATGTGGGGGGTCCTCAGTTTAGGGGTTAATAGGTAGTTTATGGGTGTTAGTGTACTTTGTAGCACTTTAGTTAAGAGTTTTATGTTACGGCGTTAGCCCATAAAACTATAAACTACTGACTTTTAATTGCGGTAGGAGTCTTGAAAGGAGAGGGTCTACCGCTCACTTCTTCCAAGACTCGTAATACCGGCATTAGGCAAATCCCATTAAAAAGATAGTATACGCAATTTACGTAAAGGGATTTGCGGTAAGCTCGAGTCGTGGAAGAAAAGTGAGCCGTACACCTGTACCTGCCAGACTCGTAATACCAGCGGACGTTAAAAAGCAGCGTTGGGACCTCTCAACGCTGCTTTTTAAGGCTAACGCAAGACTCGTAATCTAGCTGGTAATCTAGCTGTAAAATTACAAAAAATAATAAACACTAAATTCCGAAAAATAAAAAACACTAAGCTTACAAAAAAATAATAAACAAAATTATCAAAAAAAAAAACAATTACACCTAGTCTAATAGACCTATAAAAATAAAAAAGCCCCCCAAAATAAAAACACCCCCCTAACCTACAATAAATTACCAATAGCCCTTAAAAGGGCCTTTTGTAAGACATTGCCCTAAGTTAAACAGCTCTTTTACCTGTAAAAAAATACAAAGTCCCCCCAACAGTAAAACACACCACCCAACCAACCACCCAAAATTAAAAAACCTAACTCTAAAAAATCCTAAACTACCCATTGCCCCTAAAGGGGCATTTGTATGGGCATTGTCCCTAAAAGGGCATTACATTTTTTTTCCAAGTGCCCATCCCTAATTTAAAAAAACACCCACCCCAAAAAAAAACAAAAAAACCCCTAACACTAACCCTAGAATATCTACTCACGGTTCCTGAAGTCCGGACATCCATCTCCATCCAGGCAGTGAGAAGTCTTCATCCAGTTGGCGACACCTTCATCCATCTTGGGGACGTGTTCTATCTTCATCCCGGCAGAGCGGAGTGGAGCTATCCTGGAAGTGGATCCCATCCTGTGTGGAACGTCCTCTTCATACGGTCACCGCCGTACACTGAAGTTGAATGCAAGGTAGCAGTTTCAAAATGGCGTACCTTTGCATTCCTATTGGCTGATTTGATTCTTCAAATACAAATCAGCCAAAATAGCCAATTGGATAAGAGCTACTGAAATGTTTAGGGGTTAATAGGTTTATTTAGTGTCGGCGATGTGGGGGACCGGATGTTTAGGGGTTAATAGGTTTATTTAGTGGCGGCAATGTGGGAGGCCAGAGGTTTAGGGGTTAATCATTTTATTTAGTGGCAGCGATGTTGGGGAGTGGCGGATTAGGGGTTAACAGCTTTTATTAGTGGTGGCTATGTCGGGAAGCGGCAGATTAGGGGTTAATAACTTTATTTAGGTGTCGGGCGGCAGATTAGGGGTATTATGTTAGGGTGTTAGGTTTAAATGTAACTTTTTTCCCCATAGACATCAATGGGGCTGCGTTACAGAGCTTTTTCACTACGCACTTCAGGTGTTAAAAAAAAAAACTAACACTCTCTCCCCATTGATGTCTATGGGGGAAAGCATGATTGAGCACGTCAAATCAGCCCTTGGATTTTGTGCGGTATGGAGCTTAACGCCACCATATCGCACGCACAAGGAGGCTTTTCAGTAACTCATAATGGTAGCTCTATGGAGAGTGAAATAAAGCAACTTTTTTCGTGTTAGTTTCACACCCTGTTTAGCGCAAAACTCGCAATCTTGGTGATAGATAATTAAGTCACCAAGGTTATACTAATGTAAATTTTATGATATAACAGACAATTTCATAGTTTTTAACACACTGACAGAACTGTGTTAAAAGCATTTTTAAGTGGTTTAAAGCAGAACTTAGAATAGGTTTAAGATGAATACCAATCCTCTGCCTACAAAAGGTCTTGCATATTTCAACCATCCAAAAATGCTTTGCAGGCACCCCTAACAGAATATGCCTAGAAACATGCTGAGAGGATCACTCCAGACATTAGCTACCTGACCCAACGAGGTAAGGAACTAAATTAGTGTGAAAGAATATAAGAAATAAAAATGTCCCCTAAAAAAAGTTTGAAAAGATAATGGGGCCGATTTATTAATGTGAGACCGGACATTATACAATGTAGCACCGCATATCATGTCCGCCGCACATCGACAAATGCCGATAGCATACGCTGTCAGCACTTATCATTGCACAAGCAGTTCTGGTGAACTGCTTGTGCAATGCTGCCCCCTGCAGATTCACAGCCAATTGGCCGCTAGCAGGGAGTGTCAATTAGCCTGATCATATAGAATCGGGCAGATTGATGTCTGCAGCCTCAGAGCAGCTGGACAAGTTATGGAGCAGCGATCTTTAGACCGCTGCTTCATAACTGCTGTTTCCGGCAAGCCTGAAAGCTCGCGCGGAAACAGGGGCATCAAGCTCCATTCGGAACTTGATAATTCGGTCCCTTTGTCTTTTTGCAAATAGGATTTAGGCAGAAACTTACACGCAGTTGTAGATCATCCAAAAAATAGGGAGGAAAATTGTAAGTGAAAAGGATTTAGTTGGTAGCATCAGGGTTTAGGTGGAACCTTCAAACATATGATCTTCAAAAGGCAACACATCAAAAGTTAAACAGCTAAAAAACATCAATAGAAAGATGACCGACTGCAATCGTAGACCCAAAAGATTGACTGTTTGATACTTTTTGCCTTGCATAAAAATCTCAATGAGAAAATTCACAACCATAACTTGAGGTGCTGAAGGAGATTGATTTCTAATTCCATGCATCAATGAACCCCTGAACACTAGGCCACAGCATAAAACTTTCTGGTAATTGTGGTCCAAGACTCTCACAGAAAAATTGAGCCTCTCTTAAAATACCCTAATCAGACCAGGATCCCCAGTAATTTGAAAATTTATCAGAGACTTCCTTGAGATGTCAGAGGATTATGGTTTCTGGAGACTTGGAGAAGATCCAAAAGAGGAGAAAAAAGGAGAGAAATTTTGGTACTCAAGTCTAATAGAGGAGGTACTTCAACTGTGTCAGCCAAAAGAGTGTTATCAGAGTCAAAAAGCTCTAAAACCATTTCATAAAAAGAAAAGTACAGGCTATCACTGCAAACAGAGAAAAATCATAATCCGGTACTCATGGTCAAACCTAAAATAATGCATCTATACCCTAACTGAGGTGTCATAGCTGTTGTCCGTTACAACAGGCAAATATATCCAAGTCCAGAGGGTCCAGCTCCTGCCTTGTGCCACCCAACTCTTTTATGTACTACACTGCCGAAACATTATTGGTGTATAAAATAAAGTAACTGGGGTTATCCTACTACAAGATGTTTCACAATGACTATTTTTCTTCCTGTGTACACATGTATTTCCCTTGCAAACCTCATCCCAGCTATTTTTGGAAGAACTAAAAGGAATTCCAATCAGAAAGAAAGCAGGAAGCTGGAAGGAGATGACTCGTCCCTGCTTGATGAACACATTTTTTCGGTGGTGAAACACTAAACTTCTTAAAAACTTTGAAAAAACTAAACTAGACACACATGAACGCCTGTTGATTAGTGTCAAGACCCAGGATTTCCATACTTTGTTTTTAACTCACATGGTGCATAGCCAGCTTAGCTTCAGTTCCTCACCCTTACATACACATTATCTAATAAAATTATTCAAATAAATATAAAAAAAATATATATATAAGCTACAAGGGTTAAAAGGTATATGGTAGGGGGGCATGTCTGGATGGAATCCCCATTGGCTGCAAAAATCAGCAACTCCAGAAAAACCCTAACTAATCCACAGATTATTTGAGAATCAGAGAGGCATCACTAGAAAATATCCCTAGAGTGAACTTTGGGAGAGGCTGCTGAATCTTGGGGTGACACTATTTTACAAATTTTGTCTCATCTGGAGCCCTAACCTGAGCCTTCAAAGATTCTGGCGGAGGCCTGCAGTGAGTCCTCGAACACCCCTTCCGAGAAAACTGGCCCTCGGTACTCAATCGGTCCTGAAAGCATGCTCAAGTATCGGCCTAGGGTTTGCACAGCTGTGGATATTTGGGAGACACATGTGCAGTGGCTGCAGAATCACCACTTCCAGAGCCATGAGACCGCACTACATGATATATTGCAACCACTACGCAGTGCAAATATGACAGACCGGCAGCCTGGTTAGGAGAACCAGAGGCTATAAACAATAACATGGAGACCGCTACTGGTGAGTTTACACTGAATATGTGTCTCTGCTTTGCTACCCCACCAGCCTCATCAAATGAACACTCCCCCTCTGTCAAACGCAAAGGAGCGGTTCCTGTCAGCTTACTGCGGAGCACGAGAGAAGTACGCCAAGAAACCATCTTGAATCAAGTGGCATGTTCTATTACACAACCAGCAGGAAGGAGTCCTGTCTGGTCTGATCTACGTGATGCATCCTTTTTAACAGAGTCATACCCTAACGCTTTGTCACTCAAGAAATCCCTGGAGACTATTTTCTATGATCCACTGGCAAGACATGCCGGACCTTACAGCTGTTTTCATTCCTTTGGTGATTGTTAGATCCACAGCCTAGTCCTACTCATTAAACACCTGCCTGCTAAAGCCTCAGCAATTGGAGTTGGCTAACCATAAGGATATTCACATGCAGCTGCCTTGTTTGGTACTTTTGTGAATGGCAGTATACTCCATGGAATCGGCTAAGAATTTATGAACTCTTACTATCAGACAGATGTTTTATTAACAAATTGTGTGCTACTTTAACTTTTCCCTTGTTTATAATCTTAACTATTGCTATATCTGATATTAGCATTTGTCTGATATTAGCTAGCTATTGTACATATAAATTTTGTTTTTCCCTCTCCCATAGCCCGGTACTCTTATTGCTAGACAGATGTTTTATTAACAGTGTGCTATATGGACTTATCTCCTGGTCTATAAGGTTAACAGTTACTATGCCTAATATTAGCATTTACCAGGCATTAATTTGTTATTGTACCTATAAAAGAGATGTTTTTCCTCTCTCATAAATTCCATAATTCATCTTAACAACATCTTGTACCATCTATGCTAGCTTTTATTAGAAATCAACAATCTGTTGCCACATCTCTTTTAATATTATATCTAGCTATCATTAGTTTGAAGCTCCAGAGGCCTCCCTACAAAAAAGTTATACTCCTATTACACTACTAGGGGTCAGAAGTTGCCACGTTTGGAGTTTAAAGATAATTAGCAACTCAACCGCTAGACTTACTAATATGGCTGATTTGCCCGTCACTTAGGCATAGGGCCCGTGCCCGGGTGGCAGGGATTAGTTGTATGGGATTGTGGAAAACAATTTATTTCTCACCACATTACTGGTTTGACTATACTCTAGCTCTACTTTGATACAGATTTTATCATGTTCAGTGCTACATAAGCAACTTCAGCCCCATAGTTCATCTAGAGATCATTCCCATATCTGCTGCACTTCCTACCCACTAGTTTATAATCCTCCTGACACGAAACCAGGTTACTGCAAAATATTATTCTTCATGCCATACCTATAGTTTCCAACCCATATAAGGCTACATTATTTAATACCTGTTAGGTCTCTCTACATATTTGGGTAATAACTAGCCTAAGAGTGATCACATTGTTAATGAGCTCTTTAATACTGTTGTTTATTTTGTTAATTCTCCAGACACCCCCCCCCACATACTAATTTATAGTACTCTGGATATCCTTGTTTACTTCCAGAGACTTACTAAGTGGTATCCATTGAAATTACTGCTGTTAATACAATATCTGATATCTTGTTTAATAACATAACAACACGAGCCAACATTAGAACCTTCATATGATAACATCTAATCTTACTAAGTTACTACTTTTCTCCTCAAACTATCTGTTTGTTTCTATATGACAACACTAGTAAGTTTAGCAAAGTCAAGAGTAGTCTTGGGCAATTACTATATCTAAATCCATTTTGGCAAACTTATTGTTCTTCAACTGTATCTCTATTTATTTGACACATTTTGCAAAACTTTAATTTACTTTACATTCTGTGTCCTAATCAATATGTATAGTGGCTTAAGCAATATTGTTATAACTGCCCTTGTTTATATCATAATAGGTTCTTAATTTCTGAGCCTTCTAGTTACTGACTACATTTCATAAACATTTAACTTGCAAATAAAGAGACCTTCATAAGAAGATATATGTTTCTATACTCAATGGGGCCTATCTATCAAGCTCCGAACGGAGCTTGACGGCCCGTGTTTCTGGCGAGTCTTCAGACTCGCCAGAAACAGCAGTTATGAAGCAGCGGTCTAAAGACCGCTACTCCATAACATTGTCCGCCTGCTCTGATGAGGCGGACAGGAATCGCCGCAATTAAACCAGATCGAATACGATCGGGTTGATTGACACCTCACTCCTGGCGTCAGCAGGGGGCGGTGTTGCACCAGCAGCTCTTGTGAGCTGCTGGTGCAATGCTGAATACGAAGAGTGTATTGCTCTCCACATTCAGCGATGTCTTGCGGACCTGATCCGCACTGTCGGATCAGGTCCGCAAGACATTTGTTAAATTGGCCTCTATATGTCATCATCCTGTTTATTCACAATCTGGTCATTACATTGTTTACCTTAACGCTATCTAATATTCCCGGTATTTGCAAGCACTATGAATCCTATTATGTTTTGTTCTCTATCTAGTTATGTTTATATTATTCTATTTACAAATCTTATTTGAGGGTTCAAGAGTGGCCCTATACTCTGATATCCTCCGGCATTGTAATTTACAAAAAATGAAAGTCCAAGAGTGGCTTTAGCCTGACAAAGGAGGTACAAGCTTAATTACTTAAAAATAATTAAAAAGAGGTTTCAACTTTAGAGGTCATAAATGATGATGCAACCATATTGGTCAGGCTCTAGCCTTTGCTGTGCCTATTATATATTCCATATCATACGTGGAATGTGTCCTTTCTATTATTTAAGGAACACAAATGTTCATTTAACCTGATTACCTTTGCAATTGTCATTGCTTTGTCTATTGCTTGTATTTGTAAAATCCAAGAGCGATGTTATCTCTGTACCTTGACCTTGTCTATTTATTTGTAATGTCAATGCTGAAGCCTCAATAAAAGATTATTTAAAAAAACAAAAAGAAAAAAAAAGGTATATGCTATATGACAAGGTATTTGACAGGAAAGTGCTTTAATGTATATATATATATACATACATATACAAGTGTATGTATGTATATATACATATGTATATACTGTATGTGTATACATGTGAATTTATGTTTATATGTGTATATATCTATATACATACATATATACAAATATAAACACATATAAACACATGTATATACATATATACAAATGTACATATACTTTGGAGCCCTTTCTGCACAAATACCTTAAAACAAGAAAAATAATTTTTATTAAATTTTACTATTTAATAATTTGTTCTACTGTGTATGTACTGCAATACAATGTAAAACAGATATTCCTATATATATATCTATATACTGTACCTATAATTATATATATATATATATATATATATATATATATATATATATATATAAAAACAAGAAATAGAATGTCTTGAACCCACAGGACAGATGCAGCAACTTAGCTCATATGATTGAGGTATTTTCTTGTATGTACAATACCTACCGGCTACCTCCTCCTTTTGCTATATCTACCACTTATATACAGTATCTACATAACTGTAATTAGTGTACAAGGAGAAACTGATTTATTGTTTCAGTAGTTTAACTTGTTTTATTTTACCTATTATTCATAAAATCATCTTTGCTTGTTGAACAGTTTGATCACCATATAGCGCTATCTCAACACTTCCCTTCTTATAAATATATATATATATATTACAAAAAATACTATATATATATATATATATATAAGCAAGTGAGTGATATGCGTTAGGCTTGTTTTTATTTTTATCTGCGCCCTCCATTGAAGTCTATGGGGAGTTAGCATGGTTGCGATATTCGAAGACCTAAAGTTAGTGTGCACCGGCTTTCACTTGCACGCAAACAAATTTAATACACTTGTAATCTGGCCTATATTAAAGGGACACTGTACCCAAAAATGTTCTTTTGTGATTCACATAGAGCATGCAATTTTAAGCAATTTTCTAATTTACTCCTATTATCAAATTTTCTTCATTTTCTTGGTATGTTTATTTGAAAAGCAAGAATGTAAGTTTAGATGCCGGCCCATTTTTGGTGAACAACCTGGGTTGTCCTTGCTGATTGGACAGCACTAATAAACCAGTGCTGTCCATGGTTCTGAAACCAAACATTTGCTGGCTCCTTAGCTTAGATGTCTTCTTTTTCAAATAAAGATAGCAAGAGAAGGAAGAAAAATTGATAATAGAAGTAAATTAGAAAGTTGCTTAAAAGTGCATGCTCTATCTGAATCATGAAAGAAAAAATTTGGGTTCAGTGTCCCTTTAAGAGGAAAGAATGATAAAAATATTGTAAATTTAAGAGAGAGAAAATCTTAAAGAAAGAAAAGACATTAAAGAAACACAATACCCTATGTATTAAGATAGGAAAACATTTCTACATGGCCTACTGACTGGAAGAAAGCGATGAAAAGCGAATATTGGGACTTATTTTCTTGGCTATGTTTTTTTTTTTGTCTCTGTTTTTTGCTGAGATATTAAAGAATTGGGGCCTCAGTTTGTGCCAGCAATTTAATATTATCTTAGCAGCATTATTCAAGCAGCAACACACACAGACTTTTATACAACTGCATTGAAAGCCAAAAAAGTTTAGTGATTAACAGCTGAACTAATCATGAAAACTGTGTTGATCTGATTCCCTCGCTAGAGAACACCCATATGCTACTACTTTATGATGATAAATGCATAAAACATAACAAAAATGAACCATTAAAAGAAAGCAAATATTTATGTACTCAGAAAACTATTTTGCAGATTTAGAAAGAAGTTATTTTAAACTGTTTCGCATTATAGTTTCCAACAAGGAATTGGAAGACAATGTTCAGTTCCTTTGTTATGTAAGGTTACCATGGCTAAAACACAGTCTCAACGTATGATAACGTATGTTGAGGCGGAAAGGCTCCTGCAGCTGCTGCTGAAGAAAGAGCTCCAGTTAGTCAATAACCACTTGGGAGTCACAGCTTTGAACGAAACAGATGTTGTAGGAAAAAGTAGTACTGCAACACTGCTGTAAAGAAAGGGACATATTCACAGCATGTCACTTAACAACATCGGTGTTACTGTTGGCAGAGCCTTAGACTGACCATCTTTTATTAGTTTAAGGTCCATGGTGAGAGAGTCCATCCAACATGTTTCCATAACAGAGACCAGTGGATACATTCTCGGCAACACATTTTTTGCACATTATCAAGATGACCTCATCAAAGTCTTGCCAATTAATAATGTTACTGAGCTAAAGTAATATGTAGGTGTGCACCAAAACTCCACCAAGAACTTATGTGCTAATGAGGTGACACTTCAGATCCACACAGAATCATTACAGGAAATAGCGACAAACGCATACTCCTCTAATTGGCATCACCAATGTACAATAACTGTATTGTAATTAAAAAGGACAATAGTGCTGTTCTGCTTTAATAATTTCAGTTTACTAATATGGCCTAGGTCAAGTCATTGCAGATATTTACAGCATTATTATTGTAGAAGCACTGCTCAAAGATAACAAGACATAAAAAAGGCAGGACATTCAAATATACCACTCCATACCCCCACAGGGGATTATGATTTTGCAAATTCACAAAAACTTCAGGAGTCACCTTTAAAAATGATATATACAGAATGAACTGGAAATTGGTGACTACTTGATAGAGACTTGTTCACCCTGGTATAAGGGGCTGGGTGCTTATATATAGGATACACTTATATATAGGATCATTTTTTGTACATTTTATTTAGAAGTCATATATCCTTGGAGTTTCAAGTTACTTAGATGGGCATTATAATCTAAAAATAAAAGGTTTTTTTTGTTAACTGGGAGAAAATCATGCTTTGTGTTTTCCTCAACAAAGGCTAACCTTGCAGTACTTAGGTAAGTTGATATGGTGTCCCATATCAAAGACGAAAAAGTGGTGAAGTGGAGACCATAAGCATGTAAAGATGGCTAAATAAGAAAGCTTAAGGACCAACCAACAATAATAGCATGTTCTCTGCTTACAATGCAATTTTTTAAACCATTTTCTAGAAAAAGCCCATAATTTCTACACAACTCATCACACTTTTTACTTCTATCACCAAGATAAACTGGCCCAGGGAAAGGGGACCACCCTGCTGAATCCCACTAAAGGGAATGCTTATCAAAGATCATTGTTAAAGGACCACTAAACAGAGTAAAATTGCACAATCAATAAATGCATAATAAAAAGACAATGCAGAAGCACTTAGTTTGAATTTCAAATGAGTAGTATAATTTTTCTGACAAATGTAAAAGTTAGATACTTTTTCCTTCCTGCCAGTCACAAAATACATGTACGCATATCCTGTGAATCTTGAACATGCTCTGTAGGAACTTGTGCCTTTGAAAGTGTGCATATAAAAACACTGCTTATTTAGGCCTCACTTCCATTGAGTCGTAATTCAGTTTGCGTGCACTCGCAAACCGTTAAATATGCTGTCGAAAGCAATATCGTTTATCGACTGTTTCCAATGTCGCGTTATACCTCAATATCGGCAGCTGGACTCTGGCTGCGAAAAAATCTTTGTGTCCCATAGAAAGTAATAGAAGCCGTTAATCGATAAATTATACCAGGTTTCCAATGAAAGCGCAAACCGTTAATATACTGTCGGAGGCTGTCGATACATTGAGAAATATTACACCCAGCTCAACAAGGTGTAAAAGAGGAAACTTGTGCTTTTTGAGACCTATTTTCTATTGAAATTATAAAACTTGCAAATAATGCAAGTGTTTTAATGTAGAAATAAATTGTTATAAGTAATTTTTATTGTTGTCTCATGTATAGGAATAGTTAAACTTATATTCTAATAGAAATATCAGTATATATTTAAATATAATAATATATGTAAGAACATATCTACAGAATGCAAACTAGATCTATGCCTAGGGCAGCAAGACATATTACTTATATTTATGAAGTGGAAAATATAATTATATTAAAAAAATAATATTTGATTATTAAAAATATGGATAAGTGTATCTTTATTTTTCTTGAGAGGTGATCACAGGTAAGAAGCACTGACGTTAAACGTAAATTCTATAGCGTAAGGTCGGGTTACCTTAGCAACTAATTGATTTTCAAGAAATCCGACATCAGATGGAAGCGTTAACACAACGTTAACTTACAGCTACACGAAAAGAGCGACTGCGCGCAACACGCTAATCTTTTCAATGGAAACCTGGTACTAAAATGGAGCCGTAAATTACTTTTAGCTGTCAGACGCTTCGGTAGCTTTTGGCTCCATTTTTAACGACTCAATGGAAGCGAGGCCAAAAATAATGGAAGTGAATTTGAAAGTTGTTTAAAATTGTGTGCTCTATCTGAATCATGAAAGTTTAAGTTTTACTTGACTGCCCCTTTAATACAATCATGACAACCAAATGTGTTTATAAAGACTCTAAGTCCAAGTAATGAACTCATCTCCCAAATATATGCATGCAACACCTCCCATAAATCATGGCTTTTTAAGAGAGTTAAAACTTTTAGCAGTATCCAAGCTGACATTACTCTTGAACAAGCAATCTTGTGGTCAGTCTAGATAAAACAGAAAAATCTGTAAAATGCAAACTCAGATCAATAACAATTGTAGACAATATTTTAAATATAGCTTATTTTAGGCATTAAAGAAACAGTAAATACAGTAGATTTGCATAATCCACAAAGCATGACACAAAGACAATAAAATAACACTTAGGGGCAGATTTATTAAGCAGCAGATGCTCCTTTCTACAGCCATCATTTCTGGTCCGTCACAAACGGAAGTTAAGAAGCACTGGTATAGCAGACACAGAATGCTCAGCAGGCACATGATACCCAGTGGGTAAGGATGGGCGAATGTTTCTCAACATTCGAAAAATGAAACAAATTTTAACACATTCGTTCGTTCGAATCGAATTTCGAATGTTTACATAACATTCTAACATTCGATTTTCGAATGTTCGGTTTCAAATTTTACGATTACATTTGAAAATATTAATTTAGAAAAATTTGAATTTATATTTGTAATAGTATTTCTAATGCTTTCTTTAAATGTAATATTCGAATTATGCAATATTCTATATAGAAACATTCGAAATGATATATTTGTATCTATTATGTATCAATTTACTAGATTCCCTCCCTACCACATGAACTATTGAACTTCTGAAAAGTATTTGTTAAATAGAATGTTAAATTTGAAATTTCGAATGTGGACATTCGATATAATTATAATTATAAACATTCAAATTCGAAAGTGACATTCGAAAACTGTAAATAGCATTTGATTTTAGAATTTTTAAGAATATTCATTCTTATCAACATTCGGATTTATAATTCGAATTTCGGTAATAACATTCGTTCTAACATTCAAATTCAGAAATTTACACATTCGCCCATCCCTACCAGTGGGTACTGTTGGTGAGACTAACACGGGACACCAGGTACGTAATGCAGGCACAGCTGGTTTGAGGAAAGATGTCAAAGGTATAACAGACACAGGATACTCAGTGGTTACTGTTGGTGAGACTGTCACAGGATGCCAGGTAGGTACATCTTTAGGAACAGGGTGAGCATATGCAAGTACAAGGTAAGTATGCTTGGTCTCTGGAACAAGGTGAGCATACACAGGTATCAGGTCATTATGCTTGTCTTTCAGGAACCAGGAGAGCATATATAGGCGCAAGGTAGATATGTTTGGTGTCTGGAACAAGTTTAGCATACACAGGTATCAGGTAAGTATGCTTGATCTTCAGGAACCAGGAGAGCATATGCAGATGCAAGTTAGGTATGCTTGGTTCAAATTAGCAAAAAACCAATGGCACTACTTATTATATAGATGTTTATAAGAAGCTCTTCATAACTTCTGTCTTCATTGAGTTAATTATAAACTCTGTGATACAGAGACAGTAAGTTTGTGGTGCTGTGTATTTAGGAAAACTTAAAATTTTTTTAGGTGAATTGAGAATTCACCAAGAAAGAATACACATATAGCACTCTTGAGCTTGTAGCAAATAATTGCAATGAGAAAACTGTCTGTTGTTCACAACAAGTGATTTAGTTAGTGATCATCGAGGTGAGAGAAAGGAAGATCATAAAATGTAACGTTTATTTGTTTATTTATTAAAAAAAGGGGGGGGGAACACACAATTAAAAACACACACAATATGGACTCATGCGTGAAATAATCTAGTGTATCTATACAATATGTTATCTTTAATAATTGGAGATTGAATTTAGGACCTCTATGAGAGTCTAGATTGAAGGTGTTATGACTTTCAAGTATACTGGTTATGAAAATACACAATTGTGAAAAGAATAACACAGTTTTGTGATCTTTGTGTTCACTTTATCCTTATTATGTGTTATTAACTCATATCATTTGAATTAGCGATCATGGATAAAACAAGTATGTATCCAGAAATGATCTAGTATTCTGGGTAATTTGACAGCCTAGTAGGAATCTGAGTTGAATAAAGTCAGTTTCTACATTAATTTCCACACTTTGTTAGCTGGTTGTCAATATTACTGTTGGAGTAATAGGGATTATATATATATATAATGCATACTATGTTGTATAAAGTTGTTTTTTCAAAATAACAAGTATTTTTAGGTATATATCTAGTAAAAATTATAAATCCTTGTATGTAGTGTTAACACTTGTTTTTTGTAACACTAAATTTATAATGCTATATTATTAAACTTGCTTTGCTAGTATCAAAGGTGTCTATATATATTGGACGCTGATATATATATATATACAATAATTTGGTTACATACCCTTGTAGATAGTATGACTATGATTGTTGCAGTTTCTGCTCTTTGTGAGCTTTAATACAACTATATTTGTTAACCCATACAATTATGTGTATTTTTGTATGTTTTGCACCATGTTAGAAATATTTATATATGTATTTTAATAAATGTAAGTTGCAAAAACACTGTTGAATACTTGTTTTTTGGGTAACTTTATTGATCTAGCTACAGTTAACGCACTGTTGCTTTAAGTTAACATAGTCATACTGTTTATGTTGGTCAGTTTGTATTGTAATCAGATTATGTTACAATATATATGTTTTTAGCTAGTTGGTAAATGTTTAATGGAGCTGCAGTTGTGTCACTGCTGATAAGTTACAAACTATTAGAAGCATATAATTTTTATGTTAATTTGTTATAGGTTTGCAACAAAGCTCAAATGTTTTGCACACTTTTAAATTTAATTGTGCAAATACATAATATTCTGTAGGTGTATTGACCCTATGAGCTGGTTAATGCAGTTAGTTTACTAATAGCTTGCTGTTTCTGTAGTTGGATTACTAGAGTGTCTTAGTAATCAAAGGAGTTGTCCCTTATGTATCGTTCTCACAACACTTTGATTGTAATTGTAGCAACACTATGACTCCATTAATTAAATGTTTTATATTAAAGCATTTAGTTATTCACAGTAATACTAGTTTGTATACGATTGTTAAATTAATCCTATAGCTATGTTTGTTTTGAAAGTAGCATTAATTCATTTCAAATCGTTAGCTTAATTCTTCAGTTATGCCCCTACTGAAAGTAACATTTGTTTGTTTGAAAGTCTTTAACTGAAACCTTCAACTATATTGTTGCTGGAACTTAACTACCAGATTGTCAACAGTTTTGTAATTTTAACGCTGCCATATGTAAATTAGGTCAGGCGTTATAAACAGCTGTTTGTATTCTGTTGTTCAGTCCGTTAAATTATCTGTAATTTATGCGGTCCTTTCATTCAGATATCTACTAGATTATTAATAAATTATTTGGTCCCATTTGCGGCAAGTTTAAAAATTAACAAGAGTTCCCCTTAACTCCTAGGTCCCTAACATGTTTCGCCCCTGCTTTTTCAAAGGGTATCGCGAGTCTGGCCGTGATTGAATCTATTTGTAGCCACTTCCAAGTATAACTCCACCTCTATAGGAACCACCCAGAGGGGAGTATACAGATAGAATTGTGGGTATTGTAGTTTATTTATGCCTCCGTTAGGCTATGATACTGAGCAAGCTGATCATATCTTAGTTCAGTAATGGATCTCTATGTCTTGTATTCTGTTGTTATCGTTCTGTAACAGATTGTTATTCACCTTATCTAAGAATATTTACATTGTTATGAAATATATATTATATTAATGACATATATGAAATATATATATTACTGATTTGTATTTTGTTACTTGATTGTATTAAAATAAATTTAACTTGTAATTAATTTTCATAATTATGAATCCTTTGGATATTGGGTTATGATGTTGTATTAATATAAATCATATGATCCCATATATTTAAACTTTCATGGCTTGTAAATTTTTAAATAAAATAATTGTATGTGACATGATTATGATAAGTGTGAGTGAGGTTTGTGATGTGTGCCAATGAATAAATTTTCATGGCTTGTAGGTTGAAATAAAATAAATATATGTGACATATTTGTGAATAAGAATAGGTGAGGTCATGTGTTGCTTGCTCAGTATCATAGCCTAACGGAGGCATAAATAAACTACAATACCCACAATTCTATCTGTATACTCCCCTCTGGGTGGTTCCTATAGAGGTGGAGTTATACTTGGAAGTGGCTACAAATAGATTCAATCACGGCCAGACTCGCGATACCCTTTGTAAAAGCCGGGGTGAAACATGTTAGGGACCTAGGAGTTAAGGGGAACTCTTGTTAATTTTTAAACTTGCAGCAAATGGGACCAAATAATTTATTAATAATCTAGTAGATATCTGAATGAAAGGACCGCATAAGTTACAGATAATTTAACGGACTGAACAACAGAATACAAACAGCTGTTTATAACGCCTGACCTAATTTACATATGGCAGCGTTAAAATTACAAAACTGTTGACAATCTGGTAGTTAAATTACAGCAACAATATAGTTGAAGGTTTCAGTTAAAGACTTTCAAACAAACAAATGTTACTTTCAGTAGGGGCATAACTGAAGAATTAAGCTAACGATTTGAAATGAATTAATGCTACTTTCAAAACAAACATAGCTATAGGATTAATTTAACAATCGTATACAAACTAGTATTACTGTGAATAACTAAATGCTTTAATATAAAACATTTAATTAATGGAGTCATAGTGTTGCTACAATTACAATCAAAGTGTTGTGAGAACGATACATAAGGGACAACTCCTTTGATTACTAAGACACTCTAGTAATCCAACTACAGAAACAGCAAGCTATTAGTAAACTAACTGCATTAACCAGCTCATAGGGTCAATACACCTAAAGAATATTATGTATTTGCACAATTAAATTTAAAAGTGTGCAAAACATTTGAGCTTTGTTGCAAACCTATAACAAATTAAAATAAAAATTATATGCTTCTAATAGCTTGTAACTTATCAGCAGTGTCACAACTGCAGCTCCATTAAACATTTACCAACTAGCTAAAAACATATATATTGTAACATAATCTGATTACAATACAAACTGACCAACATAAACAGTATGACTATGTTAACTTAAAGCAACAGTGCGTTAACTGTAGCTAGATCAATAAAGTTACCCAAAAAACAAGTATTCAACAGTGTTTTTGCAACTTACATTTATTAAAATACATATATAAATATTTCTAACATGGTGTAAAACATACAAAAATACACATAATTGTATGGGTTAACAAACATAGTTGCATTAAAGCTCACAAAGAGCAGAAACTGCAACAATCATAGTCATACTATCTACAAGGGTATGTAACCAAATTATTGTATATATATATATGTCAGCGCCCAATATATATAGACACCTTTGATACTAGCAAAGCAAGTTTAATAATATAGCATTACAAATTTAGTGTTACAAAAAAACAAGTGTTAACACTACATACAAGGATTTATAATTTTTACTAGATATATACCTAAAAATACTTATTATTTTGAAAAAACAACTTTATACAACATAGTATGCATTATATATATATATAATCCCTATTACTCCAACAGTAATATTGACAACCAGCTAACAAAGTGTGGAAATTAATGTAGAAACTGACTTTATTCAACTCAGATTCCTACTAGGCTGTCAAATTACCCAGAATACTAGATCATTTCTGGATACATACTTGTTTTATCCATGATCGCTAATTCAAATGATATGAGTTAATAACACATAATAAGGATAAAGTGAACACAAAGATCACAAAACTGTGTTATTCTTTTCACAATTGTGTATTCTCATAACCAGTATACTTGAAAGTCATAACACCTTCAATCTAGACTCTCATAGAGGTCCTAAATTCAATCTCCAATTATTAAAGATAACATATTGTATAGATACACTAGATTATTTCACGCATGAGTCCATATTGTGTGTGTTTTTAATTGTGTGTCCCCCCCCCTTTTTTAATAAATAAACAAATAAAAGTCCTACATTTTATGATCTTCCTTTCTCTTACCTCGATGATCACTAACTAAATCACTTGTTGTGAACAACAGACAGTTTTCTCATTGCAATTATTTGCTACAAGCTCAAGAGTGCTATATGTGTATTCTTTCTTGGTGAATTCTCAATTCACCTAAAATTTGTTTTAGGTATGCTTGGTCTCTGGAACAAGATGAGCATACACATGTATCAGGTAAGTATGCTTGGTCTCTGGAACAAGATGAGCATACACATGTATCAGGTAAGTAAGCTTGGCTTTCTGAAACCAGGAGAGCAAATGCAGGTACAAGGTAGGTAAGCAGGCTTGAGGAAAAAAGGTAAGCAGAGTGATTGGCTGAGTAATTTTTTATAGGAACTCCCAACCTATTGGATCCAGGTTGGAGTTTCAGACATTAGGGCCTGAACCCTTTAAATCTAGGTAGCATGCAGCCATGCATGCCTAGAGAGCTGCAGACTTTACCCTCTGTATTTACCGAGACCGGGAGCAGGAGCAGTGGTGATTGCGGGTAAGACCTTAACAGTGTTAGGCGTAACCTTCTGGGACTAATGAAAACAGGATTTTTGGGATGCTTCTTTTTAAAGTCTCTGATACGTGCAGCAGCATACACTTCAGATACTGGTACCCAATTTCTCTCATCAGAACCATATCCCTTCCAATGGATCCATCTACCACGACAGTCCCTGTAGTAGGTAGCTTATTAGATGGAAGGGGTCTGACACTGCAGGTTTGAAAAGGGAGACATGAGAAACTGGATGGATGTGATAGGATGATGGCAAATGAAGATGGATTGCAATCAGAGATATTATTTTCTCAATGGTGAAAAGTCCAATGAAGCGGGGAACTAATTTCTTAGAAGGAAGAGTAAGTTGAAGATGAGCAGTGCATAAATACCTTGATAAGCAGCAGTAGAACATCTCTTTTTGTCAGCACTGGTATATGAGACACATGATACTCAACAGGCACATGATACCCAGTGGGCAGTGTTGGTGAGACTGTAACAGGATACCAAGTAGGAACAGCAGGCACAGTTGGTTTTAGGAAAGCTGTTGCTGTTATAGCAGACACTGGATACTCAGCAGGCACAGGATACCCAGAGGGTACAGTTGGTGAGACTGTCACAGGATATCAGGAAGGTATAGCTTCAGGAACAAGGTGAGCATATATATATATATATATATATATTATTTTCATTCTTGGACAGTTGAACAAATAAAGGTGTAGGGATAACAATGTGAATGGTGTGTAAATGGGATTCCGTATTTGAATGGAGATAATGAAAGGTGTGTGAATGGGTTTTTGAAAGGTGTGAGAATGGAGAAATGAAATGTTGGTGAATGTGGTTCTGAAAGATACATGAATGAAAACATGAAAGGTGTGTAAACAGCCGTTTTTACAGTTAGAGTTTTGGGGCACGATCCGATATACGGCGTAGTTTTTGGCACAAGCGAGGGAACCCGCGCCGGCCATAATTTCACCTCGCACATCGGGCTATCCAATATACGGTGCCGTCAGATGCTAAAGTAGCGTAAGTAGGACAAACTGGCGTTGTTCCGAAAAGTGCGCAAATACACATTTTAGTCGTCGCAAGTACTTACGCCAGTCTTTTGTTCACGTAAAGTCTCAATAAAGTGTAGTTTTATGCAAATTTGGCTAAGACTCGTAAAAATTACCCGATACTCCATCTAAAACTGCGCAACGTAATTACGCTATTCAAAAGTCATATATAAACCCATGCGCAGCCGCCATTTTCTTTAGTGTGTTTGGATGGTTCGTTGAGCTACAGCACACTACAGTGAGTTGAGGATTAGTAAGAGTAGTGAGAGAGGCGCAGCATAATAGTTATTTAAGTCGGATTGTTGTTTGGGTAAGCTTGTACATTTACTTACACTTATTTTCACATATTGCATACATACATATACAAAATACACAACACTTTTTTTTTCTGACACCTCACACATTTTATTTCAATTTTACAGTGTGATAGGCTGAGTGTTTGGTTGTGATTGTGTGTGATTGAACTGGGAGTGAGTGTGAGTGTGTGTAGTTTGAGGATGGCAGGGAGAGGTAGGGCGGAGGGGAGGAGGGTAGCGGAGTTGCAGGGAGAGGAGTATTCTAGCGGACAGGAGGAGCAGCGGGGTCCCCGTCAGGGAGTTAGGGGAGTGGGGAGAGGGAGCGTTAGAAGGGATGAAGCCAGGTGGCCACAGAGGAGGAGCGCATGAGATGCCCAAATTTCTCATTTGCTGAGAATATTGCGCTAGTTCAGGCCATCATGGACAATCACACTGCCCTCTTTAGCCAGGAGAAGGGCAGAGGCGTTGCCCGAAGGCGTAAGGATTAGTAAGAGTAGTGAGAGAGGCGCAGCATAATAGTTATTTAAGTCGGATTGTTGTTTGGGTAAGCATGTAAATTTACTTACACTTATTTTCACATATTGCACACATATTGCATACATACATATGCAAAATACACAACACTTTTTTTTTCTTACACCTCACACATTTTATTTCAATTTTACAGTGTGATAGGCTGAGAGTTTGGTTGTGATTGTGTGTGATTGAACTGGGAGTGAGTGTGAGTGTGTGAGTGTGTGTAGTTTGAGGATGGCAGGGAGAGGTAGGGCGGAGGGGAGGAGGGTAGCGGAGTTGCAGGGAGAGGAGTATTCTAGCAGACAGGAGGAGCAGCGGGGTCCCTGTCAGGGAGTTAGTGGAGTGGGGAGAGGGAGAGTTAGAAGGGATGATGGGAGGGGAGATGCCCAGAGACCAGGCACACTTAGAAGAGGGTCAGAGGGTGCACATGGGGACAGAAGGGGGGAGGAGGGAGAGGATAGGGAGGAACCCACACCAGGGACATCCCAGGGAGGAAGCCAGGTGGCCACAAAGGAGGAGCGCATGAGATGCCCAAATTTCTCATTTGCTGAGAATGTTGCGCTAGTCCAGGCCATCATGGACAACCACACTGCTCTCTTTGGCCAGGAGAAGGGCAGAGGCGTTGCCCGAAGGCGTAAGGAAGCATGGTCAGCGGTAGAGGAGGCTGTAAACAGTGTGGCCCCGCAGAGGAGGACTGTCGAGGGACTGAAAAAAAGATGGAATGATTGCAAGAGGCGGGTGAAGGAGAAGATGGGCCAGGAAGCCATGCACCAGAGGGGAACAGGCGGTAGTCCACCCTTGGAAGCATAATACAACGTATGGCAGGAGATGATACGTAACTCTCTGAGTATCACAGCAGTCTGTGGACTTCCAGGGGCTCGTGAATCAGGGGTTGCAACCACAGCACCTCATTCTGGTGAGTAACATCCCACACACCAGTATGATATGTATTTGAGATATAACATCCTTTAATGTCACACATTCATGTACACAATGAGGAGCATGGTATTTGGCCTACTAACAAAAACATCTACAATTAGATTTGACAATAATGCTACTTAACACAATGCAATTCATGATATGAGGTGGAATAGTGCAATACTAACATGTCTCAGAGTAACACAGGCCACAAGCCACATGTAGAGTTTTCAGTAAATGGACACAGGGCCGGATTTACATCTCAGGTGCCTGTAGGCACAAAAACCTGAAGCGACCCCCCACCCCCACCCCAAAAAAGTGGAAAAAAATGAGGACTTTTTTTATTATTATTTAGGACGACTAAAATAAATATTAGATCTAAAATTACATTTTCCTTTTTATGGAGATACACAAATACACACACCAATTGCAATATTTGTTGTAATGGAAGCTACACCAAAAATCAATATTCACTTGACTCAAATGGCCATACAATTTCTATTATGTATAACATAAACAAATCATGTTAAACTTTTAATGCAAAATATTCTAAAGAAAACCCTATTTAAAGGGACATAAAATGTGACAGTTTGCTAGGGCATTTTATTATTGCACTAGTGCTTGCACAGAAGTGTGTTAGCCTCTTGCAAAAGAGTTAAACACATAGTCAATGTCAGTTCTGAGACAGCAATACACATCTGTGCAGACCCAAATGGGCTCATAGCACATGTTTACTTACACGCCATTAGTGTATTGCTTTTCTGGAGATGACTTTGACTATGTGCTTAACATTTTGTTGGAGTTAAACACAGTTTTGTGTAAACAATAGCAATATTAAAACTAGCAGCATGCAAGCTCATCAACAACCCTTGCAGCCAGTGGAAGAAAATATAAAATGTAGGTATTTTTTCCACTACATGAAAAAAAACTTGTGAACTCTGATATTTTTGGTACCAATACACACAGATGTTACATTTATTTTGTTCTGAAATATAAATATAATATGAAACTATCAGCAAAATATCAAAGCGCCAACAATAGAGGCAGGGTCTTAGGCTCAAATGCAATATTTAAATGCAATATTTATTATAATATGGATTTAAAATAATATTATTCCATTGCTGGAAAAATATAAAACATAAAACATAAAACAAGTAACAGTTTCCAACAGTTATCTCTTCTTTTTTAAAATGACTGGTATTCTAATTAAAATTCAGTTATAAGCAACGTGGGTTGACAACTCAGATTAAATACAATAAATTAAAAATACTTTAATAATTCCCTCATGGATCCATGTTAACAGTCTGGGGCCTAAATTTGGAGTTTGGCGGTAGCCGTGAAAACCAGTGTTAGAGGCTCCTAACGCTGGTTTTAGGCTACCGCCGGTATTTGGAGTCAGTCAGGAAAGGGTCTAACGCTCACTTTTCAGCCGCGACTTTTCCATACCGCAGATCCCCTTACGTCAATTGCGTATCCTATCTTTTCAATGGGATCTTTCTAACTCCGGTATTTAGAGTCGTGGCTGAAGTGAGCGTTAGAATTCTAATGACAAAACTCCAGCCGCAGAAAAAAGTCAGTAGTTAAGAGCTTTCTGGGCTAACGCCGGTTTATAAAGCTCTTAACTACTGTGCTCTAAAGTACACTAACACCCATAAACTACCTATGTACCCCTAAACCGAGGTCCCCCCACATCGCCGCCACTCGATTAAATTTTTTTAACCCCTAATCTGCCGACCGCCACCTACGTTATACTTATGTACCCCTAATCTGCTGCCCCTAACACCGCCGACCCCTATATTATATTTATTAACCCCTAACCTGCCCCCCACAACGTCGCCGCCAGCTACCTACAATAATTAACCCCTAATCTGCCGACCGCAAAGAGCCGCCACCTACATTATAGCTATGTACCCCTAATCTGCTGCCCCTAACACCGCCGACCCCTATATTATATTTATTAACCCCTAATCTGCCCCCCTCAACGTCGCCTCCACCTGCCTACACTTATTAACCCCTAATCTGCCGAGCGGATCTCACCGCTACTATAATAAAGTTATTAACCCCTAATCCGCCTCACTCCCACCTCAATAACCCTATAATAAATAGTATTAACCCCTAATCTGCCCTCCCTAACATCGCCGACACCTAACTTCAATTATTAACCCCTAATCTGCCGACCGAATCTCGCCGCTATTCTAATAAATGTATTAACCCCTAAAGCTAAGTCTAACCCTAACACTAACACCCCCCTAAATTAAATATAATTTAAATCTAACGAAATAAATTAACTCTTATTATATAAATTATTCCTATTTAAAGCTAAATACTTACCTGTAAAATAAACCCTAATATAGCTACAATATAAATTATAATTATATTATAGCTATTTTAGGATTTATATTTATTTTACAGGTAACTTTGTATTTATTTTAACCAGGTACAATAGCTATTAAATAGTTAAGAACTATTTAATAGCTACCTAGTTAAAATAATTACAAAATTACCTGTAAAATAAATCCTAACCTAAGTTACAATTAAACCTAACACTACACTATCAATAAATTAATTAAATAAAATACCTACAATTACCTACAATTAAACCTAACACTACACTATCAATAAATTAATTAAATACAATATCTACAAATAAATACAATGAAATAAACTAACTAAAGTACAAAAAATTAAAAAAGAACTAAGTTACAAAAAATAAAAAAAATATTTACAAACATAAGAAAAATATTACAACAATTTTAAAATAATTACACCTACTCTAAGCCCCCTAATAAAATAACAAAGCCCCACAAAATAAAAAATGCCCTAACCTATTCTAAATTACAAAAGTTCAAAGCTCTTTTACCTTACCAGCCCTGAACAGGGCCCTTTGCGGGGCATGCCCCAAGAAATTCAGCTCTTTTTCCTGTAAAAAAACACATACAATACCCCCCCCAACATTACAACCCACCACCCACATACCCCTAATCTAACCCAAACCCCCCTTAAATAAACCTAACACTAAGCCCCTGAAGATCTTCCTACCTTGTCTTCACCTCACCGGGTATCCGATATCTTCATCTAAGCCCAAGCGGGGGCTAGACATCCATCATCCGACGGCTGAAGAAGTCCAGAAGAGGCTCCAAAGTCTTCATCCTATCCGGGAAGAAGAGTAGATCCGGACCGGCAACCATCTTCTTCCAAGCGGCATCTTCTATCTTCATCCGATGAGGACCGGCTCCATCTTGAAGACCTCCACCGCGGACCCATCTTCTTCTGACGACGACTTCCCGACGAATGACGGTTCCTTTAAGGGACGTCATCCAAGATGGCGTCCCTCGAATTCCGATTGGCTGATAGGATTCTATCAGCCAATCGGAATTAAGGTAGGAAAATTCTGATTGGCTGATGGAATCAGCCAATCAGAATCAAGTTCAATCAGATTGGCTGATCCGATCAGCCAATCAGATTGAGCTCGCATTCTATTGGCTGATCGGAACAGCCAATAGAATGCGAGCTCAATCTGATTGGCTGACTGAATCAGCCAATCGGATTGAACTTGATTCTGATTGGCTGATTCCATCAGCCAATCAGAATTTTCCTACCTTAATTCCGATTGGCTGATAGAATCCTATCAGCCAATCGGAATTCGAGGGACGCCATCTTGGATGACGTCCCTTAAAGGAACCGTCATTCGTCGGGAAGTCGTCGTCGGAAGAAGATGGGTCCGCGGTGGAGGTCTTCAAGATGGAGCCGGTCCTCATCGGATGAAGATAGAAGATGCCGCTTGGAAGAAGATGGTTGCCGGTCCGGATCTACTCTTCTTCCCGGATAGGATGAAGACTTTGGAGCCTCTTCTGGACTTCTTCAGCCGTCGGATGATGGATGTCTAGCCCCCGCTTGGGCTTAGATGAAGATATCGGATACCCGGTGAGGTGAAGACAAGGTAGGAAGATCTTCAGGGGCTTAGTGTTAGGTTTATTTAAGGGGGGTTTGGGTTAGATTAGGGGTATGTGGGTGGTGGGTTGTAATGTTGGGGGGGGGTATTGTATGTGTTTTTTTACAGGAAAAAGAGCTGAATTTCTTGGGGCATGCCCCACAAAGGGCCCTGTTCAGGGCTGGTAAGGTAAAAGAGCTTTGAACTTTTGTAATTTAGAATAGGGTAGGGCATTTTTTATTTTGGGGGGCTTTGTTATTTTATTAGGGGGCTTAGAGTAGGTGTAATTAGTTTAAAATTGTTGTAATATTTTTCTTATGTTTGTAAATATTTTTTTATTTTTGTAACTTAGTTCTTTTTTTTTTTGTACTTTAGTTAGTTTATTTCATTGTAGTTATTTGTAGGTATTGTATTTAATTAATTTATTGATAGTGTAGTGTTAGGTTTAATTGTAGGTATTTTATTTAATTAATTTATTGATAGTGTAGTGTTAGGTTTAATTGTAACTTAGGTTAGGATTTATTTTACAGGTAATTTTGTAATTATTTTAACTATTTTAGCTATTAAATAGTTCTTAACTATTTAATAGCTATTGTACCTGGTTAAAATAAATACAAAGTTACCTGTAAAATAGATATAAATCCTAAAATAGCTATAATATAATTATAATTTATATTGTAGCTATATTAGGATTTATTTTACAGGTAAGTATTTAGCTTTAAATAGGAATAATTTATTTAATAAGAGTTAATTAATTTCGTTAGATTTAAATTATATTTAAGTTAGGGGGGTGTTAGTGTTAGGGTTAGACTTAGCTTTAGGGGTTAATACATTTATTAGAATAGCGGTGAGCTCCAGTCGGCAGATTAGGGGTTAATGTTTGAAGTTAGGTGTCGGCGATGTTAGGGAGGGCAGATTAGGGGTTAATACTATTTATTATAGGGTTAGTGAGGCGGATTAGGGGTTAATAACTTTATTATAATAGCGGTGCGGTCCGGTCGGCAGATTAGGGGTTAATAAGTGTAGGCAGGTGGAGGCGACGTTGTGGGCGGCAGATTAGGGGTTAATAAATATAATATAGGGGTCGGCGGTGTTAGGGACAGCAGATTAGGGGTACATAGGGATAATGTAAGTAGCGGCGGTTTACGGAGCGTCAGATTAGGGGTTAATAATAATATGCAGGGGTCAGCGATAGCGGGGGCGGCAGAATAGGGGTTAATAAGTGTAAGGTTAGGGTTGTTTAGACTCGGGGTACATGTTAGAGTGTTAGGTGCAGACGTAGGAAGTGTTTCCCCATAGGAAACAATGGGGCTGCGTTAGGAGCTGAACGCGGCTTTTTTGCAGGTGTTAGGTTTTTTTTTCAGCTCAAACAGCCTAATTGTTTTCTATGGGGGAATCGTGCACGAGCACGTTTTTGAGGATGGCCGCTTCCCTATGCTCTACGCTCCTTTTTTGGAGCCTAACGCAGCCATTCTGTGGACTCTCAATACCAGAGTTATTTAAAAGGTGCGGCCAGAAAAAAGCCAGCGTTAGCTACGTGGGTCGTTACCGACAAAACTCTAAATCTAGCCGTAAGATTGTTACAATGTTGAAAGTTAGCTTGATAGTCAGGGTAAACCAATTCTTTTTCAAGTTTTAAGATTTACAATTTAACCAATAAGTAGTTTTGAACTTCGGATTCTGATTTCCCCTCTACTATTAGAGTAAGAGTCTTTGTTAATGCAATAGGCTCCCTATTCAAAACAATAGCTAAAAACGGGGTAATAATCTACCACAATCTAAACAGATCTGATAAAGCTCAAAACACAATGGCCTAGATTTAGAGTTGGGCGGTAGCCGTCAAAACCAGCGTTAGAGGCTCCTAACGCTGGTTTTGGCCGCCCGCTGGTATTTAGAGTCAGTCAGGAAAGGGTCTAACGCTCACTTTCCAGCCACGACTTTTCCATACCACAGATCCCCTTACGCCATTTGCGTATCCTATCTTTTCAATGGGATCTTTCTAACGCCGGTATTTAGAGTCTTGGCTGAAGTGAGCGTTAGAATTCTAATGACAAAACTCCAGCCGCAGAAAAAAGTCAGTAGTTAAGAGCTTTCTGGGCTAACGCCAGATTATAAAGCTCTTAACTACTGTGCTCTAAAGTACACTAACACCCATAAACTACCTATGTACCCCTAAACCGAGGCCCCCCCACATCGCCGCCACTCTATTAAAATTTTTAACCCCTAATCTGCCGACCGCACACCGCCGCAACCTACATTATCCCTATGTACCCCTAATCTGCTGCCCCTAACACCGCCAACACCTACATAATATTTATTAACCCCTAATCTGCTGCCCCCAACGTCGCTGCTACCTACCTACACTTATTAACCCCTAATCTGCCGACCGGACCGCACCGCTACTATAATAAATGTATTAACCCCTAATCCGCCTCACTCCTGCCTCAATAACCCTATAATAAATAGTATTAACCCCTAATCTGCCCTCCCTAACATCGCCGACACCTAACTTCAAACATTAACCCCTAATCTGCCGACCGGAGCTCACCGCTACTCTAATAAACTTTTTAACCCCTAAAGCTAATTCTAACCCTAACCCTAACACCCCCCTAAGTTAAATATAATTTTTATCTAACAAAATAAATTAAGTCTTATTAAATAAATTATTCCTATTTAAATCTAAATACTTACCTGTAAAATAAACCCTAATATAGCTACAATATAAATAATAATTATATTGTAGCTATTTTAGGATTAATATTTATTTTACAGGCAACTTTGTAATTATTTTAACCAGGTACAATAGCTATTAAATAGTTAATAACCCACCACCCACATACCCCTAATCTAACCCAAACCCCCTTAAATAAACCTAACACTAAGCCCCTGAAGATCTTCCTACCTTATCTTCACCTCACCGGGTATCAGCGATCCGTCCAGGCTCCGATGTCTTGATCCAAGCCCAAGCGGGGGGCTGAAGACATCCATCTTCCGGCTGAAGTCTTGATCCAAGCGGGCAGAAGAGGACATCCGGACTGGCAAACATCTTCATCCAGGAGGCATCTTCTATGTTCTTCCATCCAATGATGACTGGCTCCATCTTGAAGACCTCCACCGTGGATCCATCCTCTTCTTCCGACGACTAGACGACGAATGAAGGTTCCTTTAAGGGACGTCATCCAAGATGGCGTCCCTCGAATTCCGATTGGCTGATAGGATTCTATCAGCCAATCGGAATTAAGGTAGGAAAATTCTGATTGGCTGATGGAATCAGCCAATCAGAATCAAGTTCAATCCGATTGGCTGATCCGATCAGCCAATCAGATTGAGCTTGCATTCTATTGGCTGATCGGAACAGCCAATAGAATGCGAGCTCAATCCGATTGGCTGATTGGCTTGATCCAAGCCGCTTGGGCTTGGATCAAGACATTGGAGCCTGGACGGATCGCTGATACCCGGCGAGGTGAAGATAAGGTAGGAAGATCTTCAGGGGCTTAGTGTTAGATTTATTTAAGGGGGGTTTGGGTTAGATTAGGGGTATGTGGGTGGTGGGTTGTAATGTTGGGGGGGGTATTGTATTTATTTTAGAATAGGGTAGGGCATTTTTTTATTTTGGGGATCTTTGTTATTTTATTAGGGGGCTTAGAGTAGGTGTAATTAGTTTAAAATTGTTGTAATATTTTTCTAATGTTTGTAAATATTTTTTTTATTTTTTGTAACTTAGTTCTTTTTTATTTTTTGTACTTTAGTTAGTTTATTTCATTGTATTTATTTGTAGGTATTGTATTTAATTAATTTATTGATAATGTAGTGTTAGGTTTAATTGTAACTTAGGTTAGGATTTATTTTACAGGTAATTTTGAAATTATTTTAACTAGGTAGCTATTAAATAGTTATTAACTATTTAATAGCTATTGTACCTGGTTAAAATAATTACAAAGTTGCCTGTAAAATAAATATTAATCCTAAAATAGCTACAATATAATTATTATTTATATTGTAGCTATATTAGGGTTTATTTTACAGGTAAGTATTTAGCTTTAAATAGGAATAATTTATTTAATAAGAGTTAATTTATTTAGTTAGAATAAAATTATATTTAACTTAGGGGGGTGTTAGTGTTAGGGTTAGACTTAGCTTTAGGGGTTAATACATTTATTAGAGTAGCGGTGAGATCCGGTCGGCAGATTAGGGGTTAATAATTGAAGGTAGGTGGAGGCGACGTTGGGGGCGGCAGATTAGGGGTTAATAAATATAATATAGGGGTCGGCGGTGTTAGGGGCAGCAGATTAGGGGTACATAGGGATAACGTAGGTTGCGGCGGTGTACGGAGCGGCAGATTAGGGGTTAATAATAATATGCAGGTGTCAGCGATAGCGGGGGCGGCAGATTAGGGGTTAATAAGTGTAAGGCTAGGGTGTTTAGACTCGGGGTACATGTTAGGGTGTTAGGTGCAGACTTAGGAAGTGTTTCCCCATAGAAAACAATGGGGCTGCGTTAGGAGCTGAACGCTGCTTTTTTGCAAGTGTTAGGTTTTTTTTCAGCCAGCTCAGCCCCATTGTTTCCTATGGGGAAATCGTGCACGAGCACGTTTTTGAAGCTGGCCGCGTCCGTAAGCACCGCTGGAATTTAGAGTTGCAGTGGCGGTAAATATGCTATATGCTCTCTTTTTGGAGCCTAACGCAGCCCTTCTGTGAACTCTAAATACCAGCGGTATATAAAAAGTGCGGGCGAAAGAAAGCCAGCGTAGCTAACGCACCCCTTTGGCCGCAGAACTCTAAATCTAGCCGAATGTTATTTCTTACATTGCCGTTGAAGGTACTCTAACAAATCTGTTTGCTCAGCGGGTTACCGCTATTGCTCAGCGAGTTCCCGCTATTTTAAATAGGTTTAAAATTCAACGTAAGGAAAATCACGGCGTATAGATGTTTTAACTAGTGCAATTGAAAATTTTCGCCAATAGATTTGACTGTGTGCAAAATTACTCAACTGTGACAAACAAAATACTGGTGATAGTGACAACAACCTCTTTAAAGTCATTTTAAAAAAGAAGAGATAACTGTTGGAAACTGTTACTTGTTTTATGTTTTATGTTTTATATTTTTCCAGCAATGGAATAATATTATTTTAAATCCTTATTGTAATAAATATTGCATTTAAATATTGCATTTGAGCCTAAGACCCTGCCTCTATTGTTGGCGCTTTGATATTTTGCTGATAGTTTGATAATTTGTCTATTGACCACTAGGGGTCAATTTATCTTAGCCAAGGGTCAGTATCAACAGGCGCTAGGTGATCTTTCTGTCAATTCATAAATATAATATGATGTTGCTCTTAAAGGAAAACATGGAATGTTGTAGATTATATGTAATCCAGGGGTCAACAAATGTGTTTAAAATTAGAAATTTAATTTACAACAAATCACAAACATACCACACTTACTTGATAAAATAACAGATTAACAATTTTTAATGTGATGTGTATATATATATATATATATATATATATATATATACATACACATACATATACATATACATACATACAAAAACAAATATGCCATGTGAGTAGTTTACACACATACACATTTTACAGCCTTACAGTCTACAAACTTTGTTGTCAAAGTGCCCTGAAGGCTGTAAATCAGCAGCTTGTAATAAAGAGCAGAGCAGCTAGTCCCACATAACCTCCACACCTCCAATGCCTTTATAGAACAAAAACATTAATCCTGAAGCAGAATTGAACCCCCTAACTATCAAAATGCACTACAGCACATAACAAGTGAATACACTGCAACCCTCTCTGGTAGCCAAGGGGTTAAAGTGTGCTCTGCTTGTTATGTTGTCATTCTAGGCAGCATTAGAAGCCTTGTACAGTCCTAACCTGTTGTTCTGATTCTGAAGCTTTCATTCCTCAACAAAAGTATCTGCTACACATCAGCATGGAGCTTGGCTGTGTGAGGCAACAGAAGTACAGAAAATAAAAGTGAAACTAAACATGCCTGGCGAAAATGGGAGGGGTTTAGTTTTAATCTTTGCCCTTCTCTCCTTCATGGCTCCCTCAACTGCTGTAACATATTCCCAATGAAACACTTGACTTTGTAGGCACCTGGCAGCACAATTCTTACTAAAATTAATGCCCTGACAGGCAGGCGCCCCTCACTGCAAGGCGCCTGTAGCCACATGCCTATTGTGCCTAATGGGAAATCCGGCCCTGAATGGACACTATAGCCATCACAATACTTTTAGCTCAGAAAGCAGGTTCTGTGCCTACATCAGGCTAAAGTAAATTGTGTGACCATAGTGTCACTTAAAGAACACATTTTCTCCATCACTGACATGTACACATAACTCTTGTATGAAACACATACCTGTATAGTGTGCAGATTAAAATCCCTCATAGAGAGTTTGATATGAGAATGTGCATTGTCCCTAGCATGTATCAATGTATATTGTATGCCCACATGGACATATATATGACTGTACTAATCCCTATCATCATTTGACTCCTCCTCAGAACCTCCTGTCACCAGGCTGCAAACTGGCATGCCGCCACCTCCACCACCACCACCAGTCACAGCCATGCAGCCACCTCCACCACCAGTCACAGCCATGCAGCCACCTCCACCACCAGTCTTCATGCAGCAACATGGACATTATGCTCCCAGGCATCAGCTGGATTGGATTGCCTCCGTTGAGGACCCAGAAGTGATGCCACCACCATTGGCATACAAGCCATGGCAAGATACCTGGCCTGAGGAACATCCTTTTGGCTTTGAGGGGGAGCCAAGTCAGCCACGAAGGGTTGATGTCTTTACCCCCCCCCCCACCACACTATCAGGCCAGTCATGGCTTTTCCACACAGGGGATGTCGCAAGGTATGCAAAGTGGAAAGGCTGAGTGGTCACACACTAGTGGACAATGGGACTACCAATCCAGCATGAGAGCTCCACCATCCGCTTCCCTTGGGAGAGCTCCACCATCCGCTTCCCTTGGGAAAGCTCCACCATCCTCAGATGAGCATATAGCTGAGGTTGTCCCTGAAGCACCAGCAGCTGAGGTTGTCCCTGAAGCACCAGCAGCTGAGGTTGTCCCTGAAGCACCTGCAGCTGAGGTTGTCCCTGAAGCACCTGCAGCTGAAGTTATCCATGAAGCAGATGCAGCTGAAGTTGTCCATGATGCACCAGCAGATAGAGCAGAACCTGCACCTAGAATCACTGCTGCTCAAGAGCCTGTAGATCCACTGTATTCTCCCCTGGGAGAGGAATACATTTCACTACAGAGGAGGCTGATAACAAGCTGCGAAAGCATTCAAAGAGGCCAACAGAGGTTTCATAGGAGCCAAGAGAGGCTACTCAAGCATATCATCGAGCTGCAGAGGGACATTGCAGCCTCATTAAATGGAATTGTCCAAAATCAGTCTCAAATGATGAGAATCCAGTCTGATATGCAGATACAGATGGACAACAGATGGCGGGAACAAAACCAACTCTTGGGTGTGTTGGTTGAGCACTTAACACACCAGCAGGACACTGCCTCCAGCCTTTCATCTGTGGCCAGCACTCCAGCAGAATCATCTGAAGCTTCCCAAACCTGGAGAACCAGGAAATCCACTCCAGTCACCTCTGCCCCTTCATCCAAGAAGCCTAAAAAAAAAATATTCTTATAGTTCACCATAAATCTTGTCCTCTTGTTTTTTACCATATAATTGTCATCCACATCCATGTGAGGGGTGTTTTAGTACACTAATATTGTTAAAACATATAATAAGGCCTGTGTGAAAATGTCCCAAAAAAGGTAATATTATCCTATTTCTAACATATTCTTGTACTATAACTCCCATCCACAATAGTTGTTTCTGAAGGGTACATATTGTAATATTCACTTGTAAGATGTAAATCAATGTATCTCACATCCAATATAAATTGACCCATTGGTATATATAGTAGTGATGTTACTGATAGGGTGGGCATTATCAGGTGTTTTAAGTCTGCAGGTGAGAGGTTGTGGTGTGTGTGATTGGTTTAACACAATTGCAAAGAGGCAGCCTTCAAGAAGGTGTTAGAAATGATCATATGAGCCATCCTAGGTTTTGCTTTCAACTAAGAATACCAAGAGAACAAAGCAAGTGTTCAAATTAAATCTGAAAGTAGTTAGAAATAACATGACCTATTTAAAAGAAGAAGGTTTTCTTTGGAGTTGACTGTCCCTTTATATATTTTGGCATCAGTGCCAAGCTGTGTTAGCATTAGAATAAATTACACTCCAGTGGGTTCTAAAGAGATGAAGGTAATCCAATTTACAGTAAATAAGCAAGTACATGTCCACAATGTGATAAAGTACCTACAAGCTCAATCCATTTGACAATTTCAAATACACAAATAAACCTTATAAAAGAAATATCATAGTATACTGTCCCTTTAACCTTGAGCTGCTGCTTAAATGTATGTGTTTGTTAAGGCTTCCAGGGAGTTACATTGGTTTGTTAGTCAGTGCAAGGGCTCCTGCGCCTTCAATTTGTGGCGAGATGAGAATGGAGTAGATTTTCTGAAATCTGCGCACGTAAGTCCTTACGCTGTATATTGGATACCAAACTGCGCGTGTTTTGTATGTCAGTCTATGGGTAAAAATAATACGGGCGAAGGCAGAAATATACGCGCGTAAGTTGTATGCTACGCCATATATGTGATACCAAACCCGCGCAAAATTTGGCGTCGCCGGCTTTTGCGGGTGACGCTGCATATCGGATCGGGCCCCGGATCGGGCCCCAGAAGTGGAATCATCTATATCAATGTTTTATGTAATAAAATTAGAAGAAATTATAACAGTAATATATATAATAATGAATTATTCAGTAAAGTATTCACTGATAGGAAGTAAAAATTAAAAATTAGTTAAATATATTAACAAATAGCAAGTGAGAATAAGAAATTTATTAAAGGGACACTGAATCCAATTTTTTTATTTTGTGATTAAGATAGAGCATGCAATTTTAAGCAACTTTCTAATTTACTTCTATTAGCAAATATTCTTCATTCTCTTGGTATCTTTATTTGAAAAACAAAAATGTAAGTTTAGATGCCGGCCTATTTTGGTGAACAACCTGGGTTGTTCTTGCTGATTGGTGAATACATTCATCCACCAATAAACAAGTGCTGTCCAAGGTACTGGACTTTCTTTTTCAAATAAAGATAGCAAGAGAACGAAGAAAAATTGATAATAGGAGTAAATTAGAAAGTTGCTTGAAATTGCATGCTCTATCTGAATCACGAAAGAAAAAATTTGGGTTCAGTGTCCCTTTAACAAAAAGCAAGTAAGAATGAGCATATTCACTAATAATACAGTGAGAATGAAAAATATAAACTAATAAAAAGTGAAGCTTATAATGTATTTTTCCCCATTTAGGGACAGATTTCGAGTGAAGCATTATCTTAACGTGCGCCCGTTAAGGGGAAAATTGCATTAATGTGACAGTGAGCTCACGGTTTCACTTTGCGCATTTAACCAGAGGTCAGGTATCTGGTTAAAAAGAAAAACAAATGCCCCAATTGCTCCCAAAATAAAGAGGACATATACATTTATTTATTGCTGCCCAACACTGTGCGATTTGCCTCCTACGTTGCACTAGGTGGTTTACCATTGCTGTCGGCATTAAAACGAGGCTCATGAGCGTTTGACTTACGGCAATGCACACGCAACCACATTTACGCCCACGGGTATTAATGAGTAGAGCACAAATATTGTGCTTGCGTAAGCACAATATTGCATTTTCATTGTTATCTAGCACTAAATTAATTTTCGGCTAGATTGTGAGTTTTTCGTTTTGAGCTGTGTGGTGCTAACAAGCAGTTTATGCTCATCGATCACTTACAGACAGGGCTGGTATTACGGGTTTTTACAAACCCGGCGTTAACCGCAAAAAAGTGAGCGTAGAGCAAAATTTTGCTCCACATCTCACCTCAATACCAGCGCTGCTTACGTTAGCAGTGAGCTGGTAAAACGTGCTTGTGCACAATTTCCTATGGGGAAATACATTTTAGGTCTACACCTAACACCCTAACACCCTAACATGAACCCAGAGTCTAAACACCCCTAATCTTACACTTATTAACCCCTAATCTGCTGCCCCAACATCACCGACACCTACATTATATTATTAACCCCTAATCTGCCGCCCCCATGTCGCTGCAACCTAACTACATTTAATAACCCCTAATCTGCCACCCCCTACGTCGCCACCACTATAATAAAGTTATTAACCCCTAAACCTAAGTCTAACCCTAACCCCCCTACCTTAAATATATTTTAAATAAATCTAATTAAAATTACTATCATCAACTAAATAATTCCTATTTAAAACTAAATACTTACCTATAAAATAAACTCTAAACTAATAGTTACATTGTAGCTAGCTTAGGGTTTATTTTTATTTTACAGGCAACTTTGTATTTATTTTAACTAGGTACAATAGTTATTAAATAGTTATTAACTATTTAATAACTACCTAGTTAAAATAAAGACAAATTTACCTGTAAAATAAAACCTAACCCAAGTTACAATTACACCTAACAATACACTACAATTAAATTAATTACCTAAATTAAATACAATTAATTATAATTAAATAAAATTATACAAAGTACAAAAAAAACAAAACACTAAATTACAGAAAATAATAAACAAATTATAAGAATTTTAAACTAATTACACCTAATCTAATCCCCCTAACAAAATAAAAAAGCCCCCCCAAAATAAAAAAGCCCTACCCTACACTAAATTACAAATAGCCCTTAAAAGGGCCTTTTGCGGGGCATTGCCCCAAAGTAATCAGCTCTTTTACCTGAAAAAAAAAATTACAATCCCCCCCGAACATTAAAACACACCACCCACACAACCAACTCTACTCTAAAACCCACCCAATCCCCCCTTAAAAAACCTAACACTAATCCCCTGAAGATCACCTTACCAGGAGAAGTCTTCACCCAACCGGGCCGAAGTCCTCAACTAAGCCAGGAGAAGTCTCCATCCAAGCCGGGCGAAGTGGTCCTCCAGACGGGCAGAAGTCTTCATCCAGACGGCATCTTCTATCTTCATCCATCCGGCGCGGAGCGGGTCCATCTTCAAGACATCCGACGTGGAGCATCCTCTTCTTCCGACGGCTAAACACAGACTGAAGGTTCCTTTAAATGACGTCATCCAAGATGGCGTCCCTTCAATTCCTATTGGCTGATAGAATTCTATCAGCCAATCGGAATTAAGGTAGAAAAAATCCTATTGGCTGATGCAATCAGCCAATAGGATTGAACTGGCATTCTATTGGCTGATTGGAACAGCCAATAGAATGCCAGCTCAATCCTATTGGCTGATTGGATCAGCCAATAGGATTCAACTTCAATCCTATTGGCTGATTGCATCAGCCAATAGGATTTTTTTCTACCTTAATTCCGATTGGCTGATAGAATTCTATCAGCCAATCGGAATTGAAGGGACGCCATCTTGGATGATGTCATTTAAAGGAACCTTCATTCTGTTTTTAGCCGTCGGAAGAAGAGGATGCTCTGCGTCGGATGTCTTGAAGATGGAGCCGCTCCGCGCCGGATGGATGAAGATAGAAGATGCCATCTGGATGAAGACTTCTGCCGTCTGGAGGACCACTTGGCTCGGCTTGGATGAAGACTTCTCCCGGCTTCGTTGAGGACTTCGGCCCAGTTGGGTGAAGACGTCTCCCGGTAAGGTGATCTTCAGGGGGTTAGTGTTAGGTTTTTTTAAGGGGGAATTGGGTGGGTTTTAGAGTAGGGTTGGTTGTGTGGGTGGTGGGTTTTAATGTTAGGGGGGAATTGTAACTTTTTTTTCAGGTAAAAGAGCTGATTACTTTGGGGCAATGCCCTGCAAAAGGCCCTTTTAAGGGCTATTTGTAATTTAGTGTAGGGTAGGGCTTTTTTTATTTTGCGGGGGGGGGGGCTTTTTTTTATTTTGTTAGGGGGATTAGATTAGGTCTAATTAGTTTAAAATTCTTGTAATTTGTTTATTATTTTCTGTAATTTAGTGTTTTTTGTACTTTAGATAATTTTATTTAATTGTAATTAATTGTATTTAATTTAGGTAATTAATTTAATTGTAGTGTAGTGTTAGGTGTAATTGTAACTTAGGTTAGGTTTTATTTTACTGGTAAATTTGTATTTATTTTAACTAGGTAGTTATTAAATAGTTAATAACTATTTCATAACTATTGTACCTAGTTAAAATAAATACAATGTTGCCTGTAAAATAAAAATAAACCCTAAGATAGCTACAATGTAACTATTAGTTATATTGTAGCTAGCTTAGGGTTTATTTAATAGGTAAGTATTTAGTTTTAAATAGGAATTATTTAGTTAATTGTAGTAATTTTATTTAGATTTATTTAAATTATATTTAAGTTAGGTGGGGTTAGGGTTAGACTTAGGTTTAGGGGTAACTTTATTATAGTGGCGGCGACGTTGGGGGTGGCAGATTAGGAGTTAATAAATGTAGGTAGGTGGTGGCGATGTTAGGGCCGGCAGATTAGGGATTTATAATATTTAAATAGTGTTTGCGATGTGGGAGTGCGCGGTTTAGGGGTTAATATATTTATTATAGTGGCGGCGATGTCCGGTTCGGCAGATTAGGGTTAAAAAATTTATTTTAGTGTTTGCAATGTGGGAGGGCCTCGATTTAGGGGTTAATAGGTAGTTTATGGGTGCTAGTGTACTTTTTAGCCCGTTAGTTAAGAGTTTTATGCTACAGTGTTGTAGTGTAAAACTCTTAACTACTGACTTTACAAGTCCCATTCAAAATATAGGATACGCAATTGACGTAAGTGGATTTTAGGTATTTCCGAGTCTGGCCAAAAAAGTAAGCAGTACACCTGGACCTGCAAGACTTGTAATACCAGCGGGCGTTAAAAAGCAGCGTTGGGACCAGCCAACGCTGCTTTTTAAGCCTAACGTAAGACTAGTAATCTAGCCGTTTGTTAACAAATTTAGGCTAAGTTTTACCTGCAGAGAAGATTAAAGGAATACCTGTTAGGAAGATTGCAGTCCTGTGCATCTGTCTGCTGGAATCAGGAGGAAGTGTTTGTGGTTTGCTGGCTTCTTGCCTCCGGCGTTCTAGTATGCCTCTCCAGGCAGGCTATGTAGTTAGGCATGGGTGTGCTCATGCAAATACATTATAGATGTTCCGACCTTAGGAACTGAAGATTTTTATGCAGTTTGTGTACTGTGTGTGCTCCTTTGCCTCTGTAAGTCCTGTCGTGTATATTGCGCCATAGCTGCATATGACATAAGCAGTTCTGGCCATTGATTATACTTTATCAAAGCTACTGTATTTTTTTGTTTTGTTTTGTGAATTCTCTGATATCCAGTATTCACTTTATGGCAAGTGAGAAAGATAATATTGTATTAACTAATAACAAGTAAGAATGAAAAATATATTAACAAAAGGCAAGTAAGAATGAGCATATTCACTAATAATGCAGTGAGAATGAAACATATAAACTAATAAAATGTGAGACCTAAATATATATTTTTCTCTATTAAATAACACCTAGATTATGAGTTTTGCGTTAGAGGCTATGCGGTCCTAACGAGTTTATGCTCACCACTAACTTACAGAGAGCGCTGGTATTACGAGTTTTTACAAACCAGACAAAAAGTGAGCGTTGAGCAAAATTTTGCTCATTACCACACTCCTATACCAGCGCTGCTTAAGTCAGCAATGAGCTGGTGTAACGTAGGAATCAACGGGGAGACCAGGCTGAAAAAAAGTCTAACGCCTGCAAAAAAGCAGCGTAAAGCTCCTTAACGCAGCCCCATTGATTCCTATGGGGAAATACATTTTATGTCTACACCTAACACCCTAACATGAACCCCGAGTCTAAACACCCCTAATATTACACTTATTAACCCCTAATCTTCCATCGCTGACACCTACATTATAATTATTAACCCCTAATCTGCCGCTCCGGACACCACCGCCACTTACATTATACTTATGAACACCTAATCTGCTGCCCCCAACATCGCCGAACCCTACATTATATTTATTAACCTCTACTCTGCTGCCCCAATGCCGCCGCCACCTACCTGCACTTATTAACCCCTAATCTGCCGCCACTATAATAAACATATTAACCCCTAAACCGCCACACTCCCACCTCGCAAACATTAGTTAAATATTATTAACCTCTAATCTGCCGGCCCTAACATTGCCGCCACCTACCTACATTTATTAACCCCTAATCTGCCGCCCCCAACGTCGCCGCCACTATACTAAATGTATTAACCCCTAAACCTAAGTCTAACCCTAACCCTAACACCGCCTTACTTAAATAGAATTAAGAGAAATCTAAATAAAAAATCCTATCATTAACTAAATTATTCCTATTTAAAACTAAATACTTACCTATAAAATAAACCCTAAGATAGCTACAATATAACTAATAGTTACATTGTAGCTAGCTTAGGATTTATTTTTATTTTACAGGCAAGTTTGTATTTATTTTAACTAGGTAGAATAGTTATTAAATAGTTATTAACTATTTAATAACTACCTACCTAAAATAAATACAAAGTTACCTGTAAAATAAAACCTAACCTAAGTTACAATTACACCTAACACTATACTATAATTAAATTATTTCCCTAAATTAAATACAATTAAATAAAATTATCTAAAGTACAAAAAAAACAACTAAATTACAGAAAATAATAAATAAATTACAAGATTTTTAAACTAATTACACCTAATCGAATCCCCCTAACAAAATAAAAAAGCCCCTCCAAAATAAAAAGTCCTACCCTACACTAAATTACAAATAGCCCATAAAAGGGCCTTTTGCAGGGCATTGCCCCAAAGTAATCAGCTCTTTTACCTGTAAAAAAAAAAAAAAAAAAATTACAAATCCCCCCCAACATTAAAACCCACCACCCACACAACCAACCCTACTCTAAAACCCACCCAATACCCCCTTAAAAAAACACTAACCCCTTGAAGATCACCTTACCGGGAGAAATCTTCATCCAAGCGGGCCAAAGTCCTCAATGAAGCCGGGAGACGTCTTCATCCAAGCCGGGTGAAGTGGTCCTCCAGTCGGGCAGAAGTCTTCATCCAGACGGCATCTTCTATATTCGTCCATCCGGCGCGGAGCGGGTCCATCTTCAAGACATCCGACGCGGAGCATCCTCTTCATCCGACGGCTAAGACTGAATGAAGGTTCCTTTAAATGACGTCATCCAAGATGGCGTCCCTTCAATTCCGATTGGCTGATAGAATTCTATCAGGCAATAGAATGCGAGCTCAATCCTATTGGCTGATTGCATTTAAAGGAACCTTCATTCAGTCTTAACTGTCGGATGAAGAAGATGCTCTGCGTTGGATGTCTTGAAGATGGATCCTCTCCACGCAGGATGAAGATAGAAGATTCCGTCTGGATGAAGACTTCTGCCCGTCTGGAGGACCACTTCGCTTGGCTTGGATGAAGACGTCTCCCGTCTTCGTTTAGGACTTTGGCCCGGTTGGATGAAGACTTCTCCTGGTAAGGTGATCTTCAGGGGGTTAGTGTTAGTTTTTTTTAAGGGGGTATTGGGTGGGTTTTAGAGTAGGGTTGGTTGGTTGGTTTTAAGGGCTATTTGTAATTTAGTTTAGGGTAGGGCTTTTTTATTTTGTGGGGGCTTTTTTATTTTGTTAGGGGGATTAGATTAGGTGTAATTAGTTTAAAAATCTTGTCATTTGTTTATTATTTTTTTTAATTTAGTGGGGTTTTTTTGTACTTTAGATAATTTTATTTAATTGTATTTAATTTAGAGAAATAATTTAATTATAGTGTAGTGTTAGGTGTAATTGTAACTTAGGTTAGGTTTTATTTTACAGGTAACTTTGTATTTATTTTAGCTAGGTAGTTATTAAATAGTTAATAACTATGTAATAACTATTCTACCTAGTTAAAATAAATACAAACTTGCCTGTAAAATAAACCCTAAGCTAGCTACAATGTAACTATTAGTTATATTGTAGCTAGCTTAGGGTTTATTTTATAGGTAAGTATTTAGTTTTAAATAGGAATAATTTAGTTAATGATAGGAATTTTTATTTAGATTTATTTTGATTATATTTAAGTTAGGGGGTGTTAGGGTTAGGGTTAGACTTAGGTTTAGGGGTTAATAACTTTAGTATAGTGGCGGCGACGTTGGGGGTGGCAGATTAGGGGTTAATAAATGTAGGTAGGTGTCGGCGATGTTAGGGACGACAGATTAGGGGTAAATAATATTTAACTAATGTTTGCGAGGCGGGAGTGTGGCGGTTTAGGGATTAATATGTTTATTATAGTAGCGGCGATGTCCGGTTCGGCAGATTAGGGGTTAAACTTTTTATTTTAGTGTTTGCGATGCGGGAGGGCCTCGGTTTCCTGGTTAATAGGTAGTTTATGGGTGTTAGTGTACTTTTTAGCACTTTAGTTAAGAGTTTTATGCTACGGCGTTGTAGTGTAAAACTCAACTACTGACTTTAAAATGTGGTACCAGTCTTGACAGGAGAGGGTCTACCGCTCACTTTGGCAGACTCGTAATACCGGCGCTATGCAAGTCCCATTGAAAAAAGAGGATACGCAATTTACGTAAGTGGATTTGCAGTATTTCCAAGTCTGGCCAAAAAAGTGAGCGGTACACCTGTACCTGCAAGACTCGTAATACCAACGGGCGTTAAAAAGCAGCGTTAAGACCTCAACGCTGCTTTTTAAACCTAACGCACAACTCGTAATCTAGCCGATTGCTAATGCAAAAACTGAACAGAAAAAGTTTAATCAATTTGTCTGGTATAAATTGTGTTTGCATTCTGTTTTGCTATAGGTTCACATACTTTTTATAGGTATTAGACTGCAATAGACACAAAAATGTTTATAAATATTTACTAAATATTTAATTTTCTTATGTCAGACTCCTAAATTTATTTCATATATTTTTTTTTTCATGGTTTAAAACTCTATCTATTTATCTATCTATAATCTATCTATCTATTTATCTATTAATGGCTGTCTGTCTCTCTATCTATTCAAACATATACAAACAGGAATACAGTTACACATTCCGGTATGTATAAGTCTACATAAAGTTACATATATACAGATATTTCTAAAGCTTCATAATTGTTAACAACAATCTATAATAATAGCGGTTTTAGAGCCAGGGAGTATATTAGATGATAGTTGGGGAACCACTTTCAATCTTAAAAAGGATTCAGTATGGGATGATAGATCTCTCTGTCTACAAATATGGAGCCCCCTTCTGTATTGTCGTAATAACTCATTAGTCAAACCTTCTGAAATTTCTTACTGATATTTCTGAATATATTTCTCACTGTGACACACACTTTGAAATGCAGCTGCCCAGAGTCTAATAGAGAGTGTGTGACGTGAACTTTTCAAGACTCATCGTGTGCTTTCAACCCTATCAGAAAGTCGGTATGTGTCATATATATAAAGTGTAAATTAACAACAAAAACAGATATAGACTGCACACACACAAACTCATATACATATGACACATGTTCTACAGATAAATACAGAGGTTTATTTTTTTTTAACAGGATTTAATTAAAATTGGGTTAAAAATTATTTTGTGGTTTTAATTCCCATAACTATGAATAAAAAAAGTAAATTACACGTTCTAAACCACAATTCAATTAAACTGTGGTACAAACTAACAACTGGATGTGTAATGTTAATGAATCATATTTGCAAATGTTTCTGTACAATTTTGTGGAGTTCAACATTTGAAGTTCAATCCATTTATTTAACCCCTTTGTGACAACAGAACTTTTCAATTTTCTTATCGTTTAAGACCAGGGCTATTTTTACATTTCTGCTGTGTTTATGTTTAGCTGTAATTTTCCTCTTACTCATTTACTGTACCCACACATATTATATACTGTTTTTCTCGCCATTAAATGGACTTTCTAAAGATACCATTATTTTCATCATATCTTATAATATACTGTAAAAACAATTATAAAATATGATTAAAAAAAACACACACTTTTTCTAACTCTAACCCCCAAAATCTGTTACACATCTACAACCACCAAAATACACCCATGCTAAATAGTTTCTAAATTTTGTCCTGAGTTTAGAAATACCCAATGTTTACATGTTCTTTGCTTTTTTTTGTGCAAGTTATAGGGCAATAAATACAAGTAGCACTTTGCTATTTTCAAAGATTTTTTTTTTTCAAAATTAGCGATAGTTACATTTTAACACTGATATGATATCTGTCAGGAATCCATGAATATCCCTTTACATGTATATATTATTTTTTAGTAGACAACCCAAACTATTGATCTGGGCCTATTTTGGTATATTTCATGCCACCATTTCACCGCCAAATGCGATCAAATAAAAAAAATCGTTAATTTTTTCACAAACATTTTCACAAACTTTAGGTTTCTCACTGAAATGATTTACAAACAGATTGTGCAATTATGGCACAAATGGTTGTAAATGCTTCTCTGGGATCCCCTTTGTTCAGAAATAGCAGACATATATGGCTTTGCTTTTTTGTTAATTAGAAGGCCGCTAAATGTCGCTGCACACCATACGTGTATTATGCCCAGCAGTGAAGGGGTTAAATAGGGAGCTTGTAGGGTTAATTTTAGCTTAAGTGTAGTGTAGTAGACAACCCAAAGTATTGATCTAGGCCCATTTTGGTATATTTCATGCCACCATTTCACCGCCAAATGCGATCAAATAAAAAAAAAATCGTTCACTTTTTCACAAACTTTAGGTTTCTCACTGAAATTATTTACAAACAGCTTGTGCAATTATGGCACAAATGGTTGTAAATACTTCTCTGGGATCCCCTTTGTTAAAAAATAGCAGACATATATGGCTTTGGCGTTGCTTTTTGGTAATTAGAAGGCTGCTAAATGCCGCTGCGCACCACACTTGTATTATGGCCAGCAGTGAAGGGGTTAATTAGGTAGCTTGTAGGGTTAATTTTAGCTTTAGTGTATAGAACAGCCTCCCACCCCCTGATCCCTCGCTGACCCCTCTCAAACAGCTCTCTTCCCTCCCCCACCCCACAATTGTCCCTGCCATCTTAAAGGGACAGTCAAGTCCAAAAAAACTTTCATGATTCAGATAGGGCATGTAATTTAAAACAACTTTTCAATTTACTTTTATCACCAATTTGGCTTTGTTCTCTTGGTATTCTTAGTTGAAAGCTAAACCTATAGGCTCATATGATAATCTCAAAGCCTTTGAAGGTCGTCTCTTATCACATGCTTTTTTATTTGCTTTTCACAACAGGGGAGAGTTAGTTTATGTGAGCCACCTAGAATAGATAACATTGTGATCACGCCCGTGACTTGTGGCAGACACTGCACTAATTGGCTAAAATGCAAGTCAATAGATAATAAATAAAGTGTCATGTGATAAGGGGGCTGTCAGAAGATGCTTAGATACAAAGTTATCTCAGGGGTAAAAAAGTATATTTCTATAACAGTGTTGGTTATGCAAAACTGGGGAATAGTAAATAAAGGGATTATCTATCTTTTTAAACAACAACAATTCTGGTGTTGACTGTCCCTTTAAGTACTGGCAGAAAGTCAGCCAGTGATAAAATTAAAAAGGCTTTTTTTATTTTTATTTTTTTAAATATATATTCTGCAGTGTAGGATCCCCCCTTAGCTCCCAACCTCCCTGATCCCCACCAAACAGCTCTCTAACCCTCCCCCCCTCTACCTATTTGCCGCCATCTTGGGTACTGGCAGCTGTCTGCCAGTACCCAGTTTGCCATACAATTAGCTTTTTTTTTAATTAAAAATATAAATACAAATCCCAATTTTTCTGTAATGTAGCTGCCCTGCCTCAATAACCTACTCCCCACCTCCTCCCAGATCCCTTGGATAACATTTATCTCCACCCTCTCTTTCCTTCCATTTACACTTTACAAGTTCCATAGTGTAATGGTCCCACCTGCTCCTGCCCCGCGCGCACCTGCGCCCCTGTGTGCTCCCGGGATCCCTGTGTTTGATCTCGCTCCCCTCTACTGGATATCCTCCAGCAATGGGCCACCCACTCGCCTCCCTGCAATGGCTCCCACTGTGGTATGTTGAAGTTTACAAATCAGAAAACAAGTATTTGTGTACTTTATATAAAGATTAGCCCTAAAATTAGAGCTTGTTGCTCTTTTTTGAACTAATCAGAAAACAACTTCTATGTATCCTGATTAGACAACATGAGACATTTGATATATGATGAATTTAGGTATTAACTACAGACTTAGGTGTTAATAGTGATAAAGATTTATAAATAAGATATATATCATATGTTCAATATATATTTATATAAGAGCCACAGATGGAGTAGAAATACTGACACGGTCTTAATCAGTAATGGTAGCAACAGGTAAGAAACAGAATGATCTCCTTTTACTTCACGCATTCACACACATCCTAAAATATATACAAGTTCAGACACTCCGCAGACACACAATGTTTGTTTGTAACTGATATTGCCGATAACAGGATTTGCCCAATAATGCAGACTGGTGATAACAAACAGGCAGGTAAGAAGCTTAAAAGCTTTAGTTTTGTTCGAGTACGTTACCCCCTTGAGGACCGAGAGTGTTCCGTTACCGCACTGGGAGATCCGTGTCTGGGACTGGCAGCGTGTGTGAATGCGGCTTAAAAAAGTAAAAAAGTAGATCCGGCCGTTCAATGATCCAGGCTTGATAATAACAAAGTTGCGACAAGATAATAAGAGATACAAAGGAGATACAAAGTAAGCAAAAGTAAATATTGGTATTATTACTTTGCTCAGGATTCAGATGATAGGAGACCTGAAATAAGAATAGCTACAACAGAGTAGGTATGACTTCAATAATCAGGCAGTGAATGAATGTTACAGGTAGTCCTTAAATAGGGAGGAGACCACATAGGAGGGGTTAGAGTTAAATGTATACCACATCTCCCCCTCTTCAAGGAAGCACCCCAGGGGATTCCAAGCTAGGTTTCTCAGGGTAGCGGCGATGAAAATTCCGCAAAAGACGAGGAGTGCGAAGATCAGAATGGAGTTGCCAAGAGTTATCCTCCGAACCATAGCCCTTCCATTTCACAAGGTACTCCAACCTCCGCCTATGGATCCTAGAATCCAACACAGCTTCAACTTCATACTCCTCCCGATCATTAATGAGGATCGGAGGTGGCCGAGACAAAGAGAGGGACTGAGGTGATGGAAGATAGGGCTTCAACAAAGAGACATGGAAAGAGGGGTGAATTTTAAAATCCTGAGGGAGCTCTAATCTCACAGCATTGAGGTTGATTATTTTAGACACCTTAAAAGGACCCAAGTACTGATTTGCAAGCTTTTTACTAGGAACGGAAAGCTTAAGATTTTTTGTCGAGAGTAGAACTAAATCCCCAATTTGATATGAAGGACTGGCTGTGTGATGGGTATCATACAACCTTTTCTGATAATCTTTAGCTTCTGAGAGATGTTTTTTCAAGATGTCCAGCCTATCTTGCAAAGTAGTTGCAAAATCCAATGCAGAGGGTGAGTTCACCTGTTGAGAGGATAAAGAGATAGTGGTAGGATGATATCCATAAGTAGCGAAGAATGGGGATAATTTAGTTGATGAAGAAGTGGTATTGTTGTAACAGAACTCTGCCAAAGGTAAATAAGATGACCAATCATCTTGGAGATGAGTTATGTAGCAACGAAGGTATTGCTCAAGAGTTTGGTTAAGTCTCTCAGTAAGACCATTTGTCTGGGGGTGAAATGCAGTCGAGTATCTAGAATCAATCTTGATTAACTTGCATAAAGATCTCCAAAAATTAGAGGTAAACTGAGTACCACGGTCAGTTATAATAACTTTAGGCAGTCCATGTAAGCGAACTACGTTGTCTAGGAAAACGTGAGCTGTTGTGAAAGCTGTTGGTAGACCTTTTAGGGGAATGTAATGAGCCAGTCTTGTTAGATGGTCAATAACAACTAAGATAGTATTGTAATGATGGGATTCAGGTAACTCGACAATAAAGTCCATTGATATGGTACTCCAGGGTTTGTCAGGAATAGGCAGAGGAGATAAAAGACCTGATGGTCTTTTGTGTACTAACTTATTTCTGGCGCAGGTATCACAATGTTTTACGTAATTTGTTATATAAGTATCCATGAGGGGCCACCAATAAGTTCTCCTGGTTAGGTCAATAGTTTTAGAAATACCTGGATGACCCGCTAGGGTCCCATCATGGGTTTGTTTAAGAATGGAAGATCTCATTTGTTGGGGAATATAGAGTTTAGATTTATGGTAAAAAAAGACCAGTAGTGGAATCTTTCTGACAGTCTATTCCATGTGGTGGTTCTTGCTTTAATTCTTTTAATACCTCTTCTTCTAAAGGTGTGAGTAAACCTATAATTTTTTCTTTTGGAATGATTTGGTTGATTTGATCTTGAGTGTTTTGATCATGTAGTCTGGAGAGAGCATCGGCTTTGGTATTCAAGTGTCCCGGTCTGTATGTTAAGAGAAAATTGAAACGATCAAAGAATATTGACCATCTTGCTTGTCGTGCAGACAAGGTCTTACTTGTTTTTAAGAATTCAAGATTTTTATGATCTGTATAAATCTTAAAAGGCAGTTTGGAACCTTCAAATAAATGCCTCCAGTTGTCTAGGGCACGCTTTATAGCTAGAAGTTCTTTATCTCCTATGCTATAGTTTTTCTCAGCGCTAGTCAACATTTTCGAATAGAAATCAATAGGATGAATCTCAGTTTTGTTCTTATCTTGTTGTGATAAAACTGCACCGATACCTGAGTCGGATGCATCGACTTCAAGGATAAATTCTAAATCAAAATCTGGCATAGCTAGGATGGGAGCTGTTGAAAAATATTCTTTCAACTTGTTAAAAGCATGAGTTGCGGATTCTGTCCACTTAAATCTTTGTTTTTCACTAGTAAGTGCTGTTAAAGGTTTAACGATAGAAGAGAAATTCTTAATAAACTTTCTATAGAAATTCGCAAAACCAATGAATCGTTGTACAGATTTTGTTGAAGTTGGAGTAGGCCAATTCAAAATTGCTGAAACCTTCTCCGGATCCATCTGTATTTTATTGGGACTGATGATATAACCCAAGAATTTTATTTGTTTGACATGAAAAGAACATTTTTCCAGTTTAGCATATAATTTGTGTTCTTTTAAACGAGTTAGTACCCAGCGTACATGCTTTTCATGTTCCTGTGGTGTTCTAGAATAAATTAGGATGTCATCTAAGTATATTATGACACAAACGTCAATAAGGTCACGGAATATCTCGTTTATAAAAAACTGAAAAGTTGCTGGGGCATTACTCAGACCGAAAGGCATTACGTTATATTGAAAAAGGCCATATCTGGTTCTGAATGCCGTTTTCCATTCGTGACCTTCCTTGATTCTAATCAAATTATAAGCTCCCTTTAAGTCTAATTTGGTGTAAATAGTTGCACCAGTTAGACGTTCCAAAAGTTCAGGTATTAAGGGTAAGGGGTACCTGTTTTTTATTGTGATGTTATTCAATGCCCGATAATCAATAAAAGGTCTTATGGTACCATCCTTGTTTCTTACTAGAAACATTCCTGCAGCTGCAGGGGATGTGGAATGAGAAATAAATCCCTTACGTAAATTTTCGTCTAAGTAATTTCGAATATATTGAAGTTCCTCTTGAGAGAGAGGATAGATCTTACCATGTGGGATTTTGGAACCAGGTATTATATCGATAGGGCAGTCAAATTCCCTATGAGGTGGAAGGTTTTCTGCCTCTTTTAAATTAAATACCTCTGCCAAATCCTGATAACATGAGGGTAAACCATTATCAAGTGACGCTATGGTTTGATGTGGGTAACAAGTGTTTGAGCAAAAGGTAGAATCTAATGTTACCTTATTTGAAACCCAATTTATGGTTGGGTTGTGTTTCTTCAACCAAGGGTACCCTAGAATGAGTGTATGCTGATGTATGGATATCAGATCAAAAGATAAATATTCGGTGTGTCCCTGAGATGATGTTACAAGCAGGGGAACAGTATGATGTGTAATCGGCCCTTGTTCTATGAATGAACCATCTATTAACTTAATGGACACAGGGTTTTGTTTGCATATAACTGGTATTTTATTTTTATTTACATAGGTAGAATCAATATAATTGCCGGAAGCGCCCGAATCAATTCATGCCTTGGTTTGGATGTTTTTCTGATCCCACTGTAAGAAAATGGACAAAGTCATGTGTGTATCATTTGCAATGCTGTAAATAAAGTCATTGGTTATTGCCTTACCATTCTTTTGTTTCTTCAACAAAGGACAAGTGGATACTGCATGTTCCTTTTGAGCACAGTATAAACAGAGATTTTCCAACCTCCTTCTAATTTTTTCCTCTGGTGGCAGAGGTCCTCTAAGAACTCCAATCTCCATAGGGGTAGCACTGCCATGAGCTCTATCATGACTTGTTGTGACTTGATAGGGTTTCCTGGATGGGTTATCATAAGAGGCCCTCTCTGCTCTCCTTTCTCTCAAACGTCGATCCAAAGAAGTGCTTAATTTGATAAGACCCTCAAGGGTATCTGGGATCTCAAGACGGGAAAGTTCATCTTTGAGTGATTCAGACAAACCCAGGCGATATTGATTCTTTAAACTGATTTCATTCCACTGAGAGTCCTCAGCCCACATCTGAAACTCAGTGGTATAATCTTCCACATTCCTCTTACCTTGTTTTAAAGACCTCAATCTCATTTCAGCATTTATTTGCGTATTTGAGTCTTAATAGAGACTAGTCAAAGCAGAAAAAAAATCCTGTAATGAATCTAGGATAGGGTTATTGTTTTCAAAAAACCTGTTGGCCCAAGTCCTTGGTTCACCTTGTAGGAAAGATATTGTAGTACATACTTTAATCCGCTCAGTGTGATAAGTCTTGGGTCTAAGAGAAAATAATAAGTTACAGGCATTCTTAAATTCCCTGAACTCAGAACGTTTCCCTGAGAAAGGTTGAGGATAATTAATATGAGGTTCAGGTGGATCATGAGGCTTTTGTGAGACATAATCTTTAACTAATGTTTTAAGTGCTGCATTTTCAGTCTGTACTTCAGTCAATGCCCTTGCTAAGTAATCAAGTTTGAGATAGACATTATTAAACTCCTTTTTTATTTCATTAGGATCCATAGCGATAAATGAATTGAATCAAAGGAATTTTGATTGTCTTTTTTGGGCCTGATTATTATGTGGTATGTTGAAGTTTACAAATCAGAAAACAAGTATTTGTGTACTTTATATAAAGATTAGCCCTAAAATTAGAGCTTGTTGCTCTTTTTTGAACTAATCAGAAAACAACTTCTATGTATCCTGATTAGACAACATGAGACATTTGATATATGATGAATTTAGGTATTAACTACAGACTTAGGTGTTAATAGTGATAAAGATTTATAAATAAGATATATATCATATGTTCAATATATATTTATATAAGAGCCACAGATGGAGTAGAAATACTGACACGGTCTTAATCAGTAATGGTAGCAACAGGTAAGAAACAGAATGATCTCCTTTTACTTCACGCATTCACACACATCCTAAAATATATACAAGTTCAGACACTCCGCAGACACACAATGTTTGTTTGTAACTGATATTGCAGATAACAGGATTTGCCCAATAATGCAGACTGGTGATAACAAACAGGCAGGTAAGAAGCTTAAAAGCTTTAGTTTTGTTCGAGTACGTTACCCCCTTGAGGACCGAGAGTGTTCCGTTACCGCACTGGGAGATCCGTGTCTGGGACTGGCAGCGTGTGTGAATGCGGCTTAAAAAAGTAAAAAAGTAGATCCGGCCGTTCAATGATCCAGGCTTGATAATAACAAAGTTGCGACAAGATAATAAGAGATACAAAGGAGATACAAAGTAAGCAAAAGTAAATATTGGTATTATTACTTTGCTCAGGATTCAGATGATAGGAGACCTGAAATAAGAATAGCTACAACAGAGTAGGTATGACTTCAATAATCAGGCAGTGAATGAATGTTACAGGTAGTCCTTAAATAGGGAGGAGACCACATAGGAGGGGTTAGAGTTAAATGTATACCACATCTCCCCCTCTTCAAGGAAGCACCCCAGGGGATTCCAAGCTAGGTTTCTCAGGGTAGCGGCGATGAAAATTCCGCAAAAGACGAGGAGTGCGAAGATCAGAATGGAGTTGCCAAGAGTTATCCTCCGAACCATAGCCCTTCCATTTCACAAGGTACTCCAACCTCCGCCTATGGATCCTAGAATCCAACACAGCTTCAACTTCATACTCCTCCCGATCATTAATGAGGATCGGAGGTGGCCGAGACAAAGAGAGGGACTGAGGTGATGGAAGATAGGGGCTTCAACAAAGAGACATGGAAAGAGGGGTGAATTTTAAAATCCTGAGGGAGCTCTAATCTCACAGCATTGAGGTTGATTATTTTAGACACCTTAAAAGGACCCAAGTACTGATTTGCAAGCTTTTTACTAGGAACGGAAAGCTTAAGATTTTTGTTGAGAGTAGAACTAAATCCCCAATTTGATATGAAGGACTGGCTGTGTGATGGGTATCATACAACCTTTTCTGATAATCTTTAGCTTCTGAGAGATGTTTTTTCAAGATGTCCAGCCTATCTTGCAAAGTAGTTGCAAAATCCAATGCAGAGGGTGAGTTCACCTGTTGAGAGGATAAAGAGATAGTGGTAGGATGATATCCATAAGTAGCGAAGAATGGGGATAATTTAGTTGATGAAGAAGTGGTATTGTTGTAACAGAACTCTGCCAAAGGTAAATAAGATGACCAATCATCTTGGAGATGAGTTATGTAGCAACGAAGGTATTGCTCAAGAGTTTGGTTAAGTCTCTCAGTAAGACCATTTGTCTGGGGGTGAAATGCAGTCGAGTATCTAGAATCAATCTTGATTAACTTGCATAAAGATCTCCAAAAATTAGAGGTAAACTGAGTACCACGGTCAGTTATAATAACTTTAGGCAGGTCCATGTAAGCGAACTACGTTGTCTAGGAAAACGTGAGCTGTTGTGAAAGCTGTTGGTAGACCTTTTAGGGGAATGTAATGAGCCAGTCTTGTTAGATGGTCAATAACAACTAAGATAGTATTGTAATGATGGGATTCAGGTAACTCGACAATAAAGTCCATTGATATGGTACTCCAGGGTTTGTCAGGAATAGGCAGAGGAGATAAAAGACCTGATGGTCTTTTGTGTACTAACTTATTTCTGGCGCAGGTATCACAATGTTTTACGTAATTTGTTATATAAGTATCCATGAGGGGCCACCAATAAGTTCTCCTGGTTAGGTCAATAGTTTTAGAAATCCCTGGATGACCCGCTAGGGTCCCATCATGGGTTTGTTTAAGAATGGAAGATCTCATTTGTTGGGGAATATAGAGTTTAGATTTATGGTAAAAAAGACCAGTAGTGGAATCTTTCTGACAGTCTATTCCATGTGGTGGTTCTTGCTTTAATTCTTTTAATACCTCTTCTTCTAAAGGTGTGAGTAAACCTATAATTTTTTCTTTTGGAATGATTTGGTTGATTTGATCTTGAGTGTTTTGATCATGTTAGTCTGGAGAGAGCATCGGCTTTGGTATTCAAGTGTCCCGGTCTGTATGTTAAGAGAAAATTGAAACGATCAAAGAATATTGACCATCTTGCTTGTCGTGCAGACAAGGTCTTACTTGGTTTTTAAGAATTCAAGATTTTATGATCTGTATAAAATCTTAAAAGGCAGTTTGGAACCTTCAAATAAATGCCTCCAGGTTGTCTAGGGCAACGCTTTATAGCTAGAAGTTCTTTATCTCCTATGCTATAGTTTTTCTCAGCGCTAGTCAACATTTTCGAATAGAAATCAATAGGATGAATCTCAGTTTTGTTCTTATCTTGTATGTGATAAAACTGCACCGATACCTGAGTCGGATGCATCGACTTCAAGGATAAATTCTAAATCAAAATCTGGCATAGCTAGGATGGGAGCTGTTGAAAAATATTCTTTCAACTTGTTAAAAGCATGAGTTGCGGATTCTGTCCACTTAAATCTTTGTTTTTCACTAGTAAGTGCTGTTAAAGGTTTAACGATAGAAGAGAAATTCTTAATAAACTTTCTATAGAAATTCGCAAAACCAATGAATCGTTGTACAGATTTTGTTGAAGTTGGAGTAGGCCAATTCAAAATTGCTAGAAACCTTCTCCGGATCCATCTGTATTTTATTGGGACTGATGATATAACCCAAGAATTTTATTTGTTTGACATGAAAGAGAACATTTTTCCAGTTTAGCATATAATTTGTGTTCTTTTAAACGAGTTAGTACCCAGCGTACATGCTTTTCATGTTCCTGTGGTGTTCTAGAATAAATTAGGATGTCATCTAAGTATATTATGACACAAACGTCAATAAGGTCACGGAATATCTCGTTTATAAAAAACTGAAAAGTTGCTGGGGGCATTACTCAGACCGAAAGGCATTACGTTATATTGAAAAAGGCCATATCTGGTTCTGAATGCCGTTTTCCATTCGTGACCTTCCTTGATTCTAATCAAATTATAAGCTCCCTTTAAGTCTAATTTGGTGTAAATAGTTGCACCAGTTAGACGTTCCAAAAGTTCAGGTATTAAGGGTAAGGGGTACCTGTTTTTTATTGTGATGTTATTCAATGCCCGATAATCAATAAAAGGTCTTATGGTACCATCCTTGTTTCTTACTAGAAACATTCCTGCAGCTGCAGGGGATGTGGGAATGAGAAATAAATCCCTTACGTAAATTTTCGTCTAAGTAATTTCGAATATATTGAAGTTCCTCTTGAGAGAGAGGATAGATCTTACCATGTGGGATTTGGAACCAGGTATTATATCGATAGGGCAGTCAAATTCCCTATGAGGTGGAAGGTTTTTCTGCCTCTTTTAAATTAAATACCTCTGCCAAATCCTGATAACATGAGGGTAAACCATTATCAAGTGACGCTATGGTTTGATGTGGGTAACAAGTGTTTGAGCAAAAGATAGAATCTAATGTTACCTTATTTGAAACCCAATTTATGGTTGGGTTGTGTTTCTTCAACCAAGGGTACCCTAGAATGAGTGTATGCTGATGTATGGATATCAGATCAAAAGATAAATATTCGGTGTGTCCCTGAGATGATGTTACAAGCAGGGGAACAGTATGATGTGTAATCGGCCCTTGTTCTATGAATGAACCATCTATTAACTTAATGGACACAGGGTTTTGTTTGCATATAACTGGTATTTTATTTTTATTTACATAGGTAGAATCAATATAATTGCCGGAAGCGCCCGAATCAATTCATGCCTTGGTTTGGATGTTTTTCTGATCCCACTGTAAGAAAATGGACAAAGTCATGTGTGTATCATTTGCAATGCTGTAAATAAAGTCATTGGTTATTGCCTTACCATTCTTTTGTTTCTTCAACAAAGGACAAGTGGATACTGCATGTTCCTTTTGAGCACAGTATAAACAGAGATTTTCCAACCTCCTTCTAATTTTTTCCTCTGGTGGGCAGAGGTCCTCTAAGAACTCCAATCTCCATAGGGGTAGCACTGCCATGAGCTCTATCATGACTTGTTGTGACTTGATAGGGTTTCCTGGATGGGTTATCATAAGAGGCCCTCTCTGCTCTCCTTTCTCTCAAACGTCGATCCAAAGAAGTGCTTAATTTGATAAGACCCTCAAGGGTATCTGGGATCTCAAGACGGAAAGTTCATCTTTGAGTGATTCAGACAAACCCAGGCGATATTGATTCTTTAAACTGATTTCATTCCACTGAGAGTCCTCAGCCCCACATCTGAAACTCAGTGGTATAATCTTCCACATTCCTCTTACCTTGTTTTAAAGACCTCAATCTCATTTCAGCATTTATTTGCGTATTTGAGTCTTAATAGAGACTAGTCAAAGCAGAAAAAAAATCCTGTAATGAATCTAGGATAGGGTTATTGTTTTCAAAAAACCTGTTGGCCCAAGTCCTTGGTTCACCTTGTAGGAAAGATATTGTAGTACATACTTTAATCCGCTCAGTGTGATAAGTCTTGGGGTCTAAGAAAAAATAATAAGTTACAGGCATTCTTAAATTCCCTGAACTCAGAACGTTTCCCTGAGAAAGGTTGAGGATAATTAATATGAGGTTCAGGTGGATCATGAGGCTTTTGTGAGACATAATCTTTAACTAATGTTTTAAGTGCTGCATTTTCAGTCTGTACTTCAGTCAATGCCCTTGCTAAGTAATCAAGTTTGAGATAGACATTATTAAACTCCTTTTTTATTTCATTAGGATCCATAGCGATAAATGAATTGAATCAAAGGAATTTTGATTGTCTTTTTTGGGCCTGATTATTATGTGGTATGTTGAAGTTACAAATCAGAAAACAAGTATTGTGTACTTTATATAAAGATTAGCCCTAAAATTAGAGCTTGTTGCTCTTTTTTGACTAATCAGAAAACAACTTCTATGTATCCTGATTAGACAACATGAGACATTTGATATATGATGAATTTAGGTATTAACTACAGACTTAGGGGGGTAGTTATCAAGCCGTCTACTTTTCTGGCTTCGCCGGCCCAATACGCCCGCCTAAGCTCGCCTACATTCGCCGCCGCGGACCTTGAATACGTTCGCCTAAGTTATCAAATAAAGCTGTCAAAAAGCCGCGAGGCGATGAGCAGCGGACGTGTGACAGTTATCACTCATCCGATCTCACTGCCCTTCGGCTTTTTCCCAGCTTTATTGCTAGCCTGTCACTAAGCACTCACACTAAACTGCACTGTTCTACCCCCTATACCGGCGCCCCCGGAGGCCCCCCCGCAACTAAATAAAGTTACTAACCCCTTAAACCGCCGCTCCTAGACCCTGCCGCAACTCTTATAAATGTATTAACCCCTAAACCCACCGCTCCCAGACACCGCTGCCACCTACAGTATACCTAGTAACCCCTATCCTGCCCCCCCTACCACCGTCGTACTCTATTATAAAATTATTAACCCCTATCCTGCTGATCCCGCACCTCTCTGCAACTAATAAATAGTTTAACCCCTAAACCGCCGCTCCATGAACCCGCCGCAACCTATATTAAACCTATTAACCCCTATCCTGCCCCCCCTACACCGTCGCCACCTATAATAAATTTATTAACCCCTATCCTGCCCCCCACTACGCCGCTGCCACTGTAATAAAATTATTAACCCCTAAACCTAAGTCTAACCCTAACGCCCCCCTAACTTAAATATTAATTAAATAAATCTAAATAAATTAACTCTTATTAACTAAATGAATCCTATTTAAAACTAAATACTTACCTTTAAAATAAACCCTAATATAGCTACAATATAAATAATAAGTTATATTCTAGCTATCTTAGGAATTATATTTATTTGACAGGTAACATTCAATTTATTTTAACCATGTACAATAACTATTAAATAGTTATTAACTATTTAATAGCTTACCTAGCTAAAATAAAGAGAAATGTACCTGTGAAATAAATCCTAACCTAGAGTTACAATTACACCTAACACTACACTATACTTTAATAAATTATTCCTATTTAAAAATAAATACTTACCTGTAAAATAAACCCTAAGATAGCTACAATATAATTAATAATTATATTATAGCTATCTTAGGATTTATATTTATTTTACAGGTAACTTTGTATTTATTTTAGCTAGTTAGAATAGTTATTAAATAGTTATTAACATTTAATAACTACCTAGCTAAAGAAATACAAAATTACCTGTAAAATAAATCCTAACCTAAGTTACAATTAAACCTAATACTACACTATCATTAAATTAACTAAATAAACTACCTACAAATAACTACAATTAAATACAATTACATAAACTAACTAAAGTACAAAAAATAAAAAAAGCTAAGTTACAAAAAATAAAAAAAATAAGTTACAAACATGTTAAAAATATTACAACAATTTTAAGCTACTTACACCTAGTCTAAGCCCCCTAATAATATAACAAACCCCCCCAAATTAAGAAAAATCCCTACCCTATTCTAAATTAAATAAATTTCAAAGCTCTTTACCTTATCAGCCCTTAAAAGGGCCATTTGTGGGGGCATGTGCCCCAAAGTTCAGCTATTTTGCCTGTAAAAGAAAAATACAACCCCCCCCCAACATTAAAACCCACCACCCACATACCCCTAATCTAACCCAAACCCCCCTTACAAAAACCTAACACTAATCCCCTGAAGATCATCCTACCTTGAGTCGTCTTCACTCAGACCGAGCCACCGATGGAACTGAAGAGGGACATCCGGAGCGGAAGAAGTTAATCCTCCAAGCGGCGCTGAAGAAATCTTTCCATCCGATGAAGGTCATCCAGGCGGCCGCTGAAGAAGTCTTTGATCCGGTCCGATGTCATCTTCCAAGAGGCGCTGAAGATGTCTTCTATCCGGGCGAAGTCATCTTCCAAGCCGGGTCTTGAATCTTCCTTCCGCCGACGCGGAACCACCTTCTTCAACCGACGGACTACGACGAATGACGGCTCCTTTAAGGGACGTCATCCAAGATGGTGTCCCCTCAATTCCGATTGGCTGATAGGATTCTATCAGCCAATCGGAATTAAGGTAGGAAAATCTGATTGGCTGATGGAATCAGCCAATCAGATTCAAGTTCAATCCGATTGGCTGATCCAATCAGCCAATCAGATTGAGCTCGCATTCTATTGGCTGATCGGAACAGCCAATAGAATGCGAGCTCAATCTTATTGGCTGATTCCATCAGCCAATCAGATTTTTCCTACCTTAATTCCGATTGGCTGATAGAATCCTATCAGCCAATCGGAATTGAGGGGACGCCATCTTGGATGACGTCCCTTAAAGGAGCCGTCATTCGTCGTAGTCCGTCGGTGAAGAAGGTGGTTCCGCGTCGGCGGAAGGAAGATTCAAGACCCGGCTTGGAAGATGACTTCGCCCGGATAGAAGACCTCTTCAGCGCCGCCTGGATGATGACTTCATCGGATGGAAGATTTCTTCAGCGCCGCTTGGAGGATAACTTCTTCCGCTCCGGATGTCCTCTTCAGTTCCATCGGTGGCTCGGCTGAGTGAAGACGACTCAAGGTAGGATGATCTTCAGGGGATTAGTGTTAGGTTTTTGTAAGGGGGGTTTGGGTTAGATTAGGGGTATGTGGGTGGTGGGTTTAATGTTGGGGGGGGTTGTATTTTTCTTTTACAGGCAAAAGAGCTGAACTTTTTGGGGCATGCCCCCACAAATGGCCCTTTTAATGGGCTGGTAAGGTAAAAGAGCTTTGAAATTTATTTAATTTAGAATAGGGTAGGGATTTTTCTTATTTTGGGGGGGTTTGTTTTTTATTAGGGGGCTTAGATTAGGTGTAAGTAGCTTAAAATTGTTGTAATATTTTTAACATGTTTGTAACTTATTTTTTTATTTTTTTGTAACTTAGCTTTTTTTATTTTTTGTACTTTAGTTAGTTTATGTAATTGTTTTTAATTGTAGTTATTTGTAGGTAGTTTTATTTAATTAATTTAATGATAGTGTAGTGTTAGGTTTAATTGTAACTTAGGTTAGGATTATTTTACAGGTAATTTTGTATTTCTTTTAGCTAGGTAGTTATTAAATAGTTAATAACTATTTAATAACTATTCTAACTAGCTAAAATAAATACAAAGTTACCTGTAAAATAAATATAAATCCTAAGATAGCTATAATATAATTATTAATTATATTGTAGCTATCTTAGGGTTTATTTTACAGGTAAGTATTTATTTTTAAATAGGAATAATTTATTAAAGTATAGTGTAGTGTTAGGTGTACTTAGGTAACTTAGGTTAGGATTTATTTCACAGGTACATTTCTCTTTATTTTAGCTAGGTAAGCTATTAAATAGTTAATAACTATTTAATAGTTATTGTACATGGTTAAAATAAATTGAAAGTTACCTGTCAAATAAATATAAATCCTAAGATAGCTACAATATAATTCTTATTTATATTGTAGCTATATTAGGGTTTATTTTAAAGGTAAGTATTTAGTTTTAAATAGGATGCATTTAGTTAATAAGAGTTAATTTATTTAGATTTATTTAATTAATATTTAAGTTAGGGGGGCGTTAGGGTTAGGGTTAGGGTTAGGTTTAGGGGTTAATAATTTTATTACAGTGGCGGCGGCGTAGTGGGGGGCAGGATAGGGGTTAATAAATTTATTATAGGTGGCGACGGTGTAGGGGGGGCAGATTAGGGGTTAATAAATTTATTATAGGTGGCGACGGTGTAGGGGGGGGCAGGATAGGGGTTAATACATTTAATATAGGGTTGCGGGCGGGTTCAGGGAGCGGCGGTTTAGGGGTTAATACATTTATTATAGTTGCGGTGGGCTCCGGGAGCGGGCGGGTTTAGGGGTTAATACATTTATTATAGTTGCGGTGGGCTCCGGGAGCGGCGGTTTAGGGGTTAATATGTATAGAGTAGCTTGCGGTGGGCTCCGGGAGCGGCGGTTTAGGGGTAATAACTTTATTTAGTTGCGGCGGTGTAGGGGGGGTCAGATTAGCGGTGTTTAGACTCGGGGTACATGTTAGGGTGTTAGGGTGCAGACAGTTCCCATAGAAATCAATGGGATGTCTGGCAGCAGCGAACTTGTACTTTCGCTATGGTCAGACTCCCATTGATTCCTATGGGATCCGCCGCCTCCAGGCTGGCGCTTTGGAAAACCAGGTACGCTGGGCCGTAAAAGTGCCGAGCGTACCTGCTAGTTTTTGATAACTAGCAAAAGTAGTGAGAATGTGCCGCACTTGTGTGCGGAACATCTGGAGTGACGTAAGAATCGATCTGTGTCGGACTGAGTCCGGCGGGATCGAAGTTTACGTCACAAAATTCTACTTTTGCCTGTCTCGAGCCTTTGATAACTAAGGGCGAATCAGCCTCGCCACAAATACGCTGCGGAATTCCAGCGGAGTTGAGTTGACGGCTTTGATAACTAGGCCCCTTAGGTGTTAATAGTGATAAAGATTTATAAATAAGATATATATCATATGTTCAATATATATTTATATAAGAGCCACAGATGAGTAGAAATACTGACAACGGTCTTAATCAGTAATGGTAGCAACAGGTAAGAAGCAGAATGATCTCCTTTTACTTCACGCATTCACACACATCCTAAAATATATACAAGTTCAGACACTCCGCAGACACACAATGTTTGTTTGTAACTGATATTGCAGATAACAGGATTTGCCCAATAATGCAGACTGGTGATAACAAACAGGCAGGTAAGAAGCTTAAAAGCTTTAGTTTTGTTCGAGTAACGTTACCCCCTTGAGGACCGAGAGTGTTTCCGTTACCGCACTGGGAGATCCGTGTCTGGGACTGGCAGCATGTGTGATGCGGCTTACTTCCGGGGGTAGCGGTAAAAAAGTAGATCCGGGCCGTTCAATGATCCAGGCTTGATAATAACAAAGTTGCGACAAGATATAAAGAGATACAAAGAAGCAAAAGTAAATATTGGTATTATTACTTTGCTCAGGATTCAGATGATAGGAGACCTGAAATAAGAATAGCTACAACAGAGTAGGTATGACTTCAATAATCAGGCAGTGAGATGAATGTTACAGGTAGTCCTTAAATAGGGGAGGAGACACATAGGAGGGGTTAGAGTTAAAGGTATAACCACACCCACCCACCAACGATCGGCACTCTCTGCATCAATGGGTAAAAAAAAGGTATTGCAGTGATGCCTCAATATCGAGCCATCACTGCAATACCTTGTAAGGCCTGACACGTCCTCAGGTCGCCAAGGGGTTGAATCTCTTTATGTGAACAAGATTAGGTAAACATTTTAAAAATTTAATCATTCAAAAATAGAATCATTAATTGAGCAAAGTTACCATAAAAAGGTTAGTTGAGTTCATGAAGTAAATGATATAAGACTCTGATGAAGAGACATGCTCTGGATATATATATATAGTATATATATATATATATATATATATATATATATATATATATATCAATCACTAATTGTTAATAAGAAATCTGTATACATGAACAGAACTATATTTTCTTAATTGAGACTTGCAAATTTTGAGGGTCAACTCTAACACACATACATTCTGTATATATTTCTCCATACAGAAAATGCACACAAACACAAATATATTACTTTTAGTCTGTAAATGCCTCATTTCTGTCTTTAGTATATATATAATGTGTGTGTGTATAAGTATATATGTGTGTGTGTATATATATAATACACACATACAAATATATAGTTACAATCAACTAATTTATATGCTACTTAGAAAAGATTGCTCTTGGTACAATTATTATGCTGTTTTAAGCATTTCATTTTAAACCAAGGGTTTGCAGTAAAAACATTTTTAAGGATACAATTATTTCTGTGATACAAAATTACCCTTTAGCATCAACTTTACAATAATTTTCTTGCTCCTCATATATAGACCCCTAATATGTAGCTCACATAACAGATAATTAGACAATAATCATGTTTTGGTTATTATTACCCAGAGGCCATGCTAAACATGGGAGACTTTATGCCTCATTAATTTGGCAGTTTGTTTTAATGACCACTCACTATTAGATATTTGTCTAAAAATCATCTACTGATTTATTTCTGAAAAAGTGATTTGTAGAAGAGAAGTAAAGTAAATATTGAGGAGTAGGTTTATTCGTTGCTGAAATCACTGATTGCTCAATCAAACCAGTATAGTCAGCAATGAAAAAAATATGTTGAGAAGAGACTGTTTACAGTGGTAATTGGTCACAGTAACTGGAATCTGCGCTCATTCTTCCAAAAAATGGTTTTGAAAGTAGCCACATGGGCAGCCCTATTTTTTGAGACACAAAACAAATACTTATTATTATTTTTATTCAGGACATGCAAAAGTAACATACAGATCAGAAGAACATAGTTTTGCGTCAGAATTACACATTATACCTGTAGAATAACATGTATCGTATAATAAAACAGTCCCCATTTGTCCCCTATTCAACAGCTGGAGGGGCTACTTTTGAACCTCCAGAATGAAGGCATTTCAGATATCAAAAGTGGTTAAATATAGAAAAGACCACTCTAGGGCCCTCTACTAGCATTGGTTAAGAAATTATTTATTAGAGATAATGATTAACCAAGAAGAAAGAGAAGATGGAAGCTTCTATTGGGCCTTTATTAAACCAAGATGTCTCAAAGAATCCCAAATATGTTAAAAGACACTTAAAGGTGAAACATAAGATAAGATTAATAACGTCATAGGGTCTAATTATATTGTGGGGTCATAGATCAACTGTCAATAAACCAGATGCCTACAATTAACGTATAGGCTAAAGACTAAAATGCACAAATTATAGGACACTTAGATCAATATGACATAATATACTTAAAGGGACATACTCTATAAGGTAATATTCATAGAGTGACATGTAATGAGTGAGTTTACGCCCATCTATGACTCACGATCTTGGCCGCTAATCACGAGACATAGGGTAAGCTATATAAAAGAAACAAATGCCACTAGGGGATATCACTGTGGGTCAAAAAAAATGTAAAAATTAAATTTGACCCTAAAAGGTTAACCAATAGCATATTAATTCTCTACATAATACATTAGGGTATATTTATTAAGCAGCGTATGCTGCTGTTTCCGAGCAAGCATTCAGGCTCGACTGAAACTTAAGTTAAGAAGCAGCGGTCATAAGACGCGCCTGCCCTTAACTCATCCGCCACCCTCTGAGGTGGTGAGACAGCAATCATCCCGTTTGGATACGATCGGGATGATTGACACCCCCCTGCTAGCAGCCATTGGCCGCAAATGTGCAGGGGGCGGCATTGCATAAGCATTTCACCAGAAATGTCCATCCGACATTTGATAAATCTACCCTAATATGGGAGAATGAGGAACTGTGAAAATCAAATAACAACATCAGACAGTATTAAAATCCATTAGAAGCATCCAATAGTAAAACATGTGAAAGATCAACTTGCAAGGTGTTATAATCAAGTTAAGCAGAGCAAACAAGTAAGAAAAAAATAAAAAGACTTTAAAAGATAACAGAACTTATGTAAACATTAGGCAACTACTGTAATGCTTGTGGGATATTTCCCTATCAGACCAAACTTGGCCAGTAGTCCTTCTTATCCCGGGCGTCAGTGGAAGGAAAAGGAAAAAATCCCAGAACAAGAGAACAGGATAAATAATGAGGGTAACAGTACTCACAGTAGAGGGGCAATTCTTCTCAGCACTACAGGGAATAACTGTTGAGTAGTCAGGCAAGCAGAGTTCAGCAACAAAGAGGCAATCCACAGTAACAACAGTTCAGGGGTTAATCAGAAGAGTGGCCAGAGGCAAGCAGAGTTCAGCAGCAGTAAGGCAATACGGCAGTCTACGGGTTAAACAGGCAGAGTGGTCAGACAGGCAGAGTTCAGTAACAATTAGGCAACAGTGGTTCAGCAAAATATAAGCACCCAGGAGTAACACCTATACTTGAGCAAAGATTAGAGCAACTGAGGTACTTACATAGGAGGCAGGATTCGCGCCAATGAGAGCACAGGTGAGATCCAGACCGGCATCAGGAAAGACAGGGCATGCAGCGATGACGTCATCACTGTGCGTCTGAAACAACCACCGCGTCCATGACAACGGCCATGACAACGGATCGGTGGCCAGAACCGGAGACAGAGGAGCGGCATGAAAACTACAAACCGAGGATTAACTTCACATAGAAATAGGTAATCACTCTTTAAAGAAACCCACACTGACTAATTCACACATATTTTGGCTTTAAGATTTAAAAAAAAATGACTGTAGAAGGCTCCATCTATCAGGTATGAAGCCTGGTAACTCACAGTTGGTCCATTGAGAAGAATTAGCATGTCCTGCCGCCAGTTTGTCAGGAGGCTGCCAGAGCCACTTCACAGCCTGGTTAGAAGCAAAAGTCTATTTCATATCATTGGCCTTTGCTTCTGGGGTGAAATAGGCCTGTTTTACCTAGGCAGTTGCAGAAATATATAATGAGCTGTTAGCTGCCTGTGCTGTTTGAACCTCCTCCACAAAGTGCTTCTGTACTGGGTTTCCCTTTGTGTGTGGTATTGTACATAGTGTGATGCTAACAGTATAAGTCTGAGGGAGCTGTGAACTGAAGGGTTTATCTCCCTTATCGCTAGGTGAAACCTACTTGGTCTGGCTCAGTGGCTATAAGATTAATTTTGTCAAAATGGGCGACTGGTTTTGTGGAGTGTTGCATGCTGGATCAACGTAGGTTTGCTCTTGAGTAGGTGCTCTGTATGCAACAGGAGACTGGCATCAGTCAGTAGACTTGCCATTGCAAGGATCAAGCTGTGGATCAAAGGAACCTGCATCCTCAGCAATGGCGGCAGGCTGCTAATTTGTCTGATATTGTAGTTTTCTGGAAGATATTCTCTTAAATATAGATAGTTGATAGGTCTCCAATTTCAAGCAATGCTTATCTATCTATTGCATTAATTCGTGTCCCCTCATGTCTGTTTAGCAATACTGTCGTATCCTTGGGTCCTAGAGGTCCTAACAAGATTAGTTGCAGGTGCTGACTCTGCTGAGTTGAGATAATTTTATGATTTATAGACCCAAAGTTGCTGTTTAGGTTTATACACAGCCAATTTGATATCTATCAAGTAGACTTGTTGTGGAGTACACAAAAACAAACTTTCCTTTTTTGGATGCTGTAAATATATACTAATAACCGGTGGATTTTTATAAATTCTTCCAAAGCTCTTGGAGATGCATCCTCATGGAGTCACTGCTTGGATATGGCCATGACATATTTTTCAATCTAATTCAGTAGCACCCCAAGAAGGTAGAGGTGCTGGTGGTGGTTATATTTCATTTTTTGGTCAACACCATAAAATAATATTGTCTTGCAACACTTCTGATCTAGTTTAGAGATTTGTAAGTTTTTAAGTTAAATAACTAGGGAGCCGATTCTGTAAAGATTTTATAAGAAATCTCTCCAGTAGTATGAAGGTGTCCCTTATTGTGTGAGTTGCACCTGTGAGGCTGTGTTCTGCTAAGTTCCCACTATGGACTCAGTATGGCTGCTGACACCAGTAGGTGGTGCAGGGAGGTGAAAAAAAACAGTGGTTTCAGTTTGGCCTATGAAGAAAAGGTAAAGGCCTATGAAAATTAATATTTGTCTTGGATAAAGCATGAAAAGCAAAAAAACATGCCAGTTTCCGAGTTGCTGACATTTAATGGGGAAATATAAAGTGAGCAAGCAGCAAAAAATGATTTACAGAATTTAAAGTTGATTAAAAAGGATATCTCTGTTACAGGCAGTAAACAGAAAAGCTTGAATAAAAGAAGAAAGACTTTAAGTGAGACCAGACAAGAAAATGAATCTTGCTCTAGTAAATCTGAGCAAAGCAACACACTTGTAGCCATGTGCATGTGCTGTAATGAGAGAGTGATTGTGTGAACATGGAGGCTGAGTGTACTGATTTCCCACCCAGGAGAGAGAAATCTGCAGTAAAGCAAAGTAATACAGACAGGGATGTTGTTTGTGTACAGGTCACTAGTGATGTCGCGAACCTAAAATTTTCGGTTCGCGAACAGCGGACTCGAACTTCCGGTATTATTCGCGAACGTGCGAACCGCGCGAACCGCCATTGAATTCAATAGGCAGGCGAACTTTAAAACCTACAAGGACTCTTTCTGGCCACAATAGTGATGGAAAAGTTGTTTCAAGGGTACTAACACCGGGACTGTTGCATGCTGGAGGGGGATCCCTGGCAAAACTCCCATGGAAAATTACATAGTTGATGCAGAGACTGCTTTTAAGCCATAATGGGTCTAAATCAACTAACATTCCCAAAGTGGCTGTCTCAAAACATCCCGGACAGAAGATAGATTGATAGTGATAGATAGGATAGATAGATATACATAGATTGATAGTTAGATAGAATCGATAGAAGAGAAATAGATAGATTCGTTAGATATATAATTACCCTAATAAATTCTAATAAATCAAACATGCGTTCTTGGACCCAACTAGCTTGTGTCAATTAGTACTTTTCTTAGCACTTTAATCCCTGTTCCCCCCCCCCCTATCAGGGGAGTTCTATATGGCCTGCCAGATTACCCTGAAAAATTATAATAATAAGACATGTGGTCTGCTACCTATTTTAACGAGGTTGTGTTTTGAGTACTACCATTCTTAGCACTTTAATCTCTGTAACTCCCCCCTATTTGGTGAGGTCTATACGGCCTGGATGATTACCCATACAAAATATAATAATAAGACATCTGCTCTTGGTCTGCGACCCATGGTAACTATGTTGTGTTAATTAGTTAATGTCCTTCGCATTTTAATAGCTGTTACTCATACTCACCCCTATCGGTGGAGGTCTATATGGCCTGCATGATTACCCTTACAAAATATAACAACAAACATATGTTCTGGGACCCATGGTAAGTAGGTTGTGTTATGTAGTACTGTTCTTTGCATTTTCATACCTGTTACAACACCAAATGGTGGCAGGTCTATCTGTCCTTCATGATTAGCTGCACCCAAACCCAAAAAAAAAAGCCGAGTGGTCTTAGACTAACACCCATGGCTAACTCTGTTGTTTCAATTAGTACTATTCTTAGCACTTTCATCCCTGTTACGGGCGGTCTACATGGCCATCATGATTAGCCGAACAAAATACTACAATCCAACCTTTGCTCAGTCTTCATAGGCCCTTCATTGTCTGTATTTTGATAGTACAGTTCTTATTATTTTTATAGCTGATACAACACCGAATGTTGTCAGCTCTATATGGCCTGCATGATTAGCTTGCACCCAATACAAAAATAAATCCAAGCGGTCTTGGATTAACACCCATGGCTAACTCTGTTGTTTCAAGTAGTACTATTCTTAGCACTTTCATTTCATCATCCCTGTTACTTTCCAGGACTCTTGGTGGTGGTGGTCTACATGGCCATCATGATTAGCCTAACCAAATACTACAATCCAAACCTTGGCTCAGTCTTCCTAAGGCCCTTCATTGGCTGTATTTTGGTAGTACTGTTCTTATTACTACATGGTGGTTCTACATGGCCATCATGATTAGCCTAACCAATACTACAATCCAACCTTGGCTCAGTCTTCCTAAGGCCCTTCATTGGCTGTATTTGGTAGTACTGTTCTTATTAGTTTAATAGCTGATACGACACCGAATGTTGTCAGCTCTATATGGCCTGCATGAATAGCCCGCACCCAAAGCCAAAAAAAAGCCAAGCGGTTTTGCACTAACACCCATGGCTAACTCTGTTGTTTCAAGTTCTACTATTCTTAGCTCTTTCATCTCATCATCCCTGTTACTTCCAGGACTCTCGTGGTGGTGGTCTACATGGCCATCATGATTAGCCTAACCAAATACTACAATCCAACCTTGGCCCAGTCTTCCTAAGGCCCTTCATTGGCTGTATTTTGGTAGTACTGTTCTTATTAGTTTAATAGCTGATACGACACCGAATGTTGTCAGCTCTATATGGCCTGCATGAATAGCCGCACCCAAAGCCAAAAAAAACCCAAGCAGTTTTGCACCTAACACCCATGGCTAACTCTGTTGTTTCAAGTTCTACTATTCTTAGCTCTTTCATCTCATCATCCCTGTTACTTCCAGGACTCTCGGTGGTGGTGGTCTACATTGGCCATCATGATTAGCCTAACCAAATACTACAATCCAACCTTGGCCCAGTCTTCCTAAGGCCCTTCATTGGCTGTATTTTGGTAGTACTGTTCTTATTAGTTTAATAGCTGATACGACACCGAATGTTGTCAGCTCTATATGGTCTGCATGAATAGCCGCACCCAAAGCCAAAAAAAACCCAAGCGGTTTTGCACTAACACCCATGGCTAACCTCTGTTGTTTCAAGTTCTACTATTCTTAGCTCTTTCATCTCATCATCCCTGTTACTTCCAGGACTCTCGGTGGTGGTGGTCTACATGGCCATCATGATTAGCCTAACCAAATACTACAATCCAACCTGGCCCAGTCTTCCTAAGGCCCTTCATTGGCTGTATTTTGGTAGTACTGTTCTTATTAGTTTAATAGCTGATAAGACACCGAATGTTGTCAGCTCTATATGGCCTGCATGAATAGCCGCACCCAAAGCCAAAAAAAAACCCAAGCGGTTTTGCACTAACACCCATGGCTAACTCTGTTGTTTCAAGTTCTACTATTCTTAGCTCTTTCATCTCATCATCCCTGTTACTTCCAGGACTCTCGGTGGTGGTGGTCTACATGGCCATCATGATTAGCCTAACCAAATACTACAATCCAACCTTGGCCCAGTCCTTCCTAAGGCCCTTCATTGGCTGTATTTTGGTAGTACTGTTCTTATTAGTTTAATAGCTGATACGACACCGAATGTTGTCAGCTCTATATGGCCTGCATGAATAGCCGCACCCAAAGCCAAAAAAAACCCAAGCGGTTTTGCACTAACACCCATGGCTAACTCTGTTGTTTCAAGTTCTACTATTCTTAGCTCTTTCATCTCATCATCCCTGTTACTTCCAGGACTCTCGGAGGTGGTGGTCTACATGGCCATCATGATTAGCCTAACCAAATACTACAATCCAACCTTGGCTCAGTCTTCCTAAGGCCCTTCATTGGCTGTATTTTGGTAGTACTGTCATCCTTTTGAATAAAAGATTACAGTAAAGGCATTGATTTTAGAAACCCACAGATCATTATTTGCAACCGTGAATTTAGAAAAAAAAATTGATTACACACCCGTCACACTTATTTATGCTCAGGCCTTTTTAATATGAGGGTCCCTGAGCCTCAACCGAAACAACAGCATGAAAGAGGAGATATGTCATCCTTTTGAATAAAAGATTACAGGAAAGACATTGATTTTAGAAATCCACAGATCATTATTTTCAAACCGTGAAATTAGAAAAAAACATTGATTACACAGCCGTGACACTTATTTATGCTCAGGGCCTTTTTAATACGAGTGTCCCGGAGGCTCAAACCGAAACAACAGCATGAAAGAGGAGATATGTCATCCTTTTGAATAAAAGATTACAGGAAAGGGCATTGATTTAGAAACCCACAGATCATTATTTGCAATCGTGAAATTAGAAAAAAACATTGATTACACAGCCGTGACACTTATTTATGCTCAGGTCTTTTTAATACGAGGGTCCCGGAGCCTCAACCGAACAACAGCATGATGAGAGGAGATATGTCATCCTTTTGAATAAAAGATTACAGTAAAGGCATTGATTTTAGAAACCCACAGATCATTATTTGCAACCGTGAAATTAGAAAAAAACATTGATTACACAGCCGTGACACTTATTTATGCTCAGGCCTTTTTAATACGAGGGTCCCGGAGCCTCAACCGAAACAACAGCATGAAAGAGGAGATATGTCATCCTTTTGAATAAAAGATTACAGGAAAGGCATTGATTTTAGAAACCCACAGATCATTATTTGCAACCGTGAATTTAGAAAAAAAAAATTGATTACACACCCGTGACACTTATTTATGCTCAGCGCCTTTTTAATATGAGGGTCCCGGAGCCTCAACCGAAACAACAGCATGAAAGAGGAGATATGTCATCCTTTTGAATAAAAGATTACAGGAAAGGCATTGATTTTAGAAATCCACAGATCATTATTTGCAACCGTGAAATTAGAAAAAAAAATTGATTACACACCCGTGACACTTATTTATGCTCAGGCCTTTTTAATACGATGGTCCCGGAGCTTCAACCGAAACAACAGCATGAAAGAGGAGATATGTCATACTTTTGAATAAAAGATTACAGGAAAGGCATTGATTTTAGAAACCCACAGATCATTATTTGCAACCGTGAAATTAGAAAAAAAAATTTGATTACACACCCCGTGACACTTATTTATGCTCAGGCCTTTTTAATACGATGGTCCCGCGAGCTTTCAACCGAAACAACAGCATGAAAGAGGAGATATGTCATACTTTTGAATAAAAGATTACAGGAAAGGCATTGATTTTAGAAACCCACAGATCATTTATTTGACCCGTGTAATATAAAAAAACATTCATTAGACACCGGTTACACTTATTTATCTTCAGGCCTTGTTAATACGAGGGTCCCCGGAGCCGCAACTGAAACAACAGCATGAAAGAGGACATATGTCAATCTTTTTGAATTATAGATTACAGGAAAGGCATTGATTTTAGAAACACTGAGATAATTACTTGCAACCGGGAAATCAAAAAAAACATTGAACAGACACCCAGTACACTTTATTATCCATAGGCCTTTTCAGCAGAGGCTCCAGGACCCTCAACAAAAACAAGATCAGGGAGCTGGGCATAGGAGTACAATGGAGTGTGACAATAATAATCTGAAGGTGAAGATTGCATAGTTGTGGCATTTTAATTTTGTTATCGTGGAACTTAGTACTTGCAATGACCTTGCTCTGGTGAATCCATATCGCAAATGTGTTATTTAAGGCACTGTTTGTCTATTTTTTTGAATATCAGCATTTGGTAAATGAAGCTCAACTTAAGGCTGGTGAGAAACGACCTTTCTTCTGGCTGTTTGCTAATGTTGTGGCTCTGGACAAACATGTGAATAAGGGGCCATTAGCCATATTCTGCACGCAACCCCTTTGGTGATTGACGATAACATGTGTCACCTGCAAGCAGAGCTCGTTACTTCTGTCTAAATCATCTTCCTGGTATGGACAGGCCACTGTTTCCCACAGCAAGTACGAATTTGAAATACAAGATTGTCTTGAGTATGGTAGGAAACCAAAGTTTATTTAATTCAGTACTATCTATCACCACAAAAAAATGACCTTCTTGAAGCAACAAAAATGCCAGCAATTTCATGTGCTTATGGATGACAAGGGACGTCATGTCCTTTGGTGCACAGAGATGGAGACGATTTTTGCCCCTCCCCTGTACACTACCCAGATGTCTCAAACATCACCAGAAACAACAATACAGCCACTCTTGTGAAGTTCCTGGAGTGTTCCGGTAGCCATCTCTTTGCGCTCCTAAAGGAATACTTTATCAGTGTTATTGTATACATCCGACAACAGCTTCGGAGACTGTGGTGACGCACATGTTATTTACTGTTTGTTCCAGCTGTGGCAATATCAATTGGCATGAAAAAGTTTAAGATTGTGGGTTGGGGAGCCTATAGCTGTTAAGGTAGGACGTGTGTTTGAGGAGCTCCAGGTCTTACAAGTTACTTTGGAGTTAGTTTTCAACCTTAATTTTAATTTTTTTTTTGGGATTCATAGTCACACTTTCTGGGGCTATCCAAGAGGAGCCTGGTAAAAGCAGTAGTAGTCACCCCTTATATCAACGGGTACCGAGACCTATTTTTTGCCTTTCCAATATTGCGCCGTACCCCAAACTAATCCTGAATGAAAAAAAAAAAATTAAAAATTTTAACTAGTGACGCACATTTTATGCACGCTGTGGCAATTGCAATTGCAATAAAAATATCTGCTAACAACAACCACTAACCTACGACCACACCTGACTCCTGAAGTTCATGCTTCAGTTATTAAGTCAAGTTAAATTAATTATTTTTTTTCTTTATTATGCGCAGCAGAGGCTCCAGGACCCTCAACAAAACCAGCAGCAGGGAAAGAGGACATATGGCATCCTTTTGAAAAAAATTATTATAGGAAAGGCATTGATTTCAGAAACACAGAGATCATTAGTTGCAAACGGTAAAATCGAAAAAAAACATTGATTAGACACCCAGTACACTTCTTTTATCCTTAGGCCTTTTTAGCAGAGGCTCCAGGGCCCTCCACAAAACCAGCAGCTTGAAAGAGGACATATGGCATCCTTTAGAAAAAAAATGATTATAGGAAAGGCATTGATTTCAGAAACACAGAGATCATTAGTTGCAAACGGTAAATCGAAAAAAACATTGATTAGACAACCCAGTACACTTCATTATCCTTAGGCCTTTTTAGCAGAGGCTCCAGGGGCCCTCCACAAAACCAGCAGCTTGAAAGAGGACATATGGCATCCTTTAGAAATTAGATTACAGGAAAGGCATTGATTTTAGAAACACAGAGATCATTAGTTGCAACCGTGAAATCACAAAAAACTTCGATTATACACCAAGTACACTTATTTATCCTTAGGCCTTTTTAGCAGAGGCTACAGGACCCTCCACAAAACCAGCAGCATGAAAGAGGACATATGGCATCCTTTAGAAAATTAGATTACAAGGAAAGGCATTGATTTTAGAAACACAGAGATCATTAGTTGCAACCGTGAAATCTAAAAAAAATATAGATATACACCCAGTACACTTATTTATCCTTAGGCCTTTTTAGAAGAGTGTCCCGGAGCCTCAACAGAAAGAACAGCATGAAAGAGGACATATGGCATCCTTTGAAAAATAGATTACAGGAAAGGCATTGATTTTAGAAAGACAGAAAAAATTTGTTGCAAACGGGAGAATCTAAAAAAACATTGAATAGACACCCAGTACACTTCTTTATCCTTCAGCCTTTTTAGCAGAGGCTCCAGGACACTCAACAAAACCAGCCGAGTAGGAAAGAGGACATATGGCATCCTTTGTGAAAAAAAAGATTATAGGAAAGGCATTGATTTTAGAAACCCGGGGATTAATTTGTTGCAACCGTGAATTTTAATTAAAAAAAAATGATTGGATGGACACCCAGTACAATTCTTTCCTCCCTAGGCCTTTTTATAAGAGGGTCCAGGACCCCTCAAACAAAACACCAGCAGGAAAGGGGACATATGGCATACTTTTTAACAATAGAGTAAGAGTACAGGAAAGGCATTGATTTTAGAAACCCCATAGATAATTTTTTGCAAATGTAAATTTGAATCAAAAAAATGATTCGATGGACACCCAGTACACCACTTTCTCCTTTAGGCCTTTTTATAAGAGGGTCCTGGACCCTCAAAAAAAACACCAGCAGGAAAGAGGACATATGGCATACTTTTGAAAATTAGATTACAGGAAAGGCATTGATTTTAGAAACACAGAGATCAGTTATATGACCCGGGAAATAGAAAAAAAACATTGATTGGACACCCAGTACACTTCTTTATCCTTTAGTCCTTTTTATAACAGTGTCCCCGGAGCCTCAACAGAAAGAACAGCATAAAATAGGACATATGGCATCCTTTTGAAAAATAGATTACAGGAAAGGCATTGATTTTTGAAAGACAGAAAAAATTTGTTACAACCGTGAAATCTAAAAAAACATTGAATAGACAACCCAGTACACTTCTTTATCCTTAGGCCTTTTTAGCAGAGGCTCCAGGACACTCAACAAAACCAGCAGTAGGAAAGAGGAACATATGGCATCCTTTGTGAAAAAAAGATTATAGGAAAGGCATTGATTTTAGAATCCCGGGGATAATTTGTTGCAACCGTGAATTTTAATTAAAAAAATGATTGGATGGACACCCAGTACAATTCTTTCTCCCTAGGACTTTTTATAAGAGGGTCCAGGACCCTCAAACAAAACACCAGCAGGAAAGGGGACATATGGCATACTTTTGAACAATAGAGTACAGGAAAGGCATAGATTTTAGAAACCCATAGAAATTTTTTTTAAATGTAAATTTGAATAAAAAAAATGATTCGATGGACAGCCAGTACAACCTCTTTCTCCTTAGGCCTTTTTTATAAGAGGGTCCTGGACCCTCAAAAAAAATACCAGCAGGAAAGAGGACGTATGGCATCCTTTTGAACAATAGAGTACAGGTACAGCATTGATTTACAAACCTAGAGATCATTTTGTTCAATTGTTAAATAGAAAAATAAAAATGAGTGGCCAACCAGTACACCTCTTTCTCCTTAGGGCCTTTTTATAAGAGGGTCCTGGACACTCAAAAAAAACACCAGCAGGAAAGAGGACGTATGGCATCCTTTTGAACAATAGAGTACAGAAACGGCATTGATTTTACAAAACCAGAGATAATTTTGGTCAAATGAGAAATAGAAAATAAAAAAGAGTGGACACCCAGTACACCTCTTTCACCTTAGGCCTTTTTATAAGAGTGTCCAGGACCTCAAACAAAATACCCAGCAGGAAGAGAACATATGGCATACTTTGGAACAATAGAGTACTGGTACGTGCATTGATTTGTGAAACCCACAGATAATTGTTTTGTAAAAGTGAAATAGCACCAAAAACCATGCTTTGGACTCCCACTTCCAGGTTGTTTTCCTTCAGCTTTTTTATAAGAGGGTCCAGCACCCTCACAGAAACAACTGCAGGAAACAACCACCACATATGCCATCCTTTTGCACAAGCGAGTACAGGTATGGCATCCATTTAGAAAACCCAAAGATAATTGAGAGGAACCAGGAACATTTTTCTTAAAAACTGGATGGGGCACCCATTACTACAGGTCGTTCTCCTTCAGCCTTTTTATATCATGGGCCACGACCCCGCAACAGGCACAACAGCATGAAATACAACATATGCCACCTTTTTGCACAATAGAGTACAGGTATGTCATAAGATGGAACACGGAGATAATTTAGAGCAACCAAGAGGACGGATTAAAGATGCTTGGTCGGTTCCTACTCTTTCAAATTTGTTGCATTTTGCGTTCAATTGAATGGTACACGGATATGAGTGGTGGTGTAAAGTTGTACAATTCATAACAGTTTAATCACTAGTGTTATGTGCATTATTTTTTTTTATTTGAGTTTGGTACCCACAGAGATGCAGCAGAGGGCCAGAAAAATTAGGAATGTACAAATGACTGAAAAATTTGGGTATTGTTGGAGCAACTGCTGTAGCAGCGGCCAGAGAAATCGATGTTTGTAAAACATTTATAAAGCGCCCCTAAATGCTTGTGGCTTGAACACTAGTTGTTGGCGGATAAGTCAAGCAAGTCCTCCGTCTTTATAACCAAAAAAAAAAAGGCCAGCCTGTGTACCAGTTGTAGCCCAAGGCAGCTCATATCATCATCAGTAGTTTTTTATTCAAATGTATCGCCCAATTGTTAGTCCTTCGGGATCCAGGCCCTCATTTCATTTTTATAAAAGTGAGATAGTCAAGGCTTTTTTGACCTAAGGCGACTTCTCTTCTCAGTGACAAAACCTCCTGCTGCACTAAAAGTCCTTTCGGACAGGACACTTGAAGCGGGCAGGCCAGAAGTTTCCATTGCAAATTGGGGATAGCTCAGGCCACAAGTCCAGCCTGCACACCCCAGTAGTCAAGGGGTCCATCGCTCCTGAGAGTGTCGAGATCTGCAGTTAAAGCTAGGTAGTCTGCTACCTGTCGGTGAGTCTTTCTCTAAGGCTGGATCCCGAAAGGCTCTGATGGTGCATGGGAGTTAAAAAGGTACGCATGTCCTCCATCAACAAGACGTCAGGGAAAGCGCCACGGTCCTTGCTGCCGTGGTCGTGGGAGGAGGAGGGATTAATTTCATCTCTTCCCCTGTTACATTCCCGTGGTGCTGTGACATCACCCTTATACGCTGTGTAAAAGCATAGTTTTTAATTTATTATGAAAATGCTCCCATCCTTTCCGACTTGCGGGAATTTGGTAACATATTCAGGCACTTTATGCTTATACCGGGGGTCGAGGAGCGTGGACACCCAGTACAGGTCGTTCTCTCCTTCAGCTTTTTATACGAGGGTCCCTCAACAGGCACGACAGCATGAAAGAACCCATTTGAACAAGGTTGGTATGCTGAGCTAATCATGTCGCGTTCCTCCTCCTCACTGATCTCACTGATGGTATCTTCTTCCCCCCCAGCCACGTACAACACCACGGGTACCAGAGAGGTGACAACAACGAGCACCCTGGGATGACTGTTGTGCTCGGGTCTTCCTCCTCCCTCATCCTCCCCAAAGCCACATTCCTCCTCTGACTCCTCTTCCTCACAATCCTCTTCCCTGCGTTGCCCGCAGGTCCAGCAAGCAATGCTGATTCGGCTGTTTGCAGGGGTGATGGACACCACAACTCTCCCGCTTCCTCTTCACGCTTCATCTACTGCCTGATCCAGCACTCTTCGCAGGGCACGCTCCAGGAAGAAAACAAATGGTTATGATGTCGCTGATGGTGCCTTCGGTGCGACTGACAAGGTTTGTCACCTCCTCAAAAGGACGCATGAGCCTACAGGCATTGTGCATGAGCGTCCAGTAATTTGGCAAAAATATCCCCAGCTCCCCAGAGGCTGTCCCCTAGCACCCCGGTCCATACAAATACTCATTAACAGCTTTTTTCTTTGTTGGAGCAGGAGCGTCAAACATTAGGAGTGTTGAATTCCACCGTGTCGGGCTGTCGCAAATTCAAGCGCCTCACTGGCAGGTTGTTTCGACGCTGGATAATCAGACAAGTGCGCCATGGCCCGTGTAGGAATGCCTGAAATGGCCACACACCTTCCTGGCCTGCTTCAGGACGTCCTGTAAGCCTGGGTACTTATGGACAAATCGTTGTACAATCAGATTACACACATGTGCCATGCACGGCACATGTGTCAACTTGCCCAATTTCAATGCCGCCACCAACAATTACTTCCATTGTCAGAAACAACCTTGCCAATCTCCAGTTGGTGCGGAGTCAGCCACTGATCCACCTGTGCGTTCAGGGCGGGTCAGGAGTGCTGGTGCGGTGTGACTCTCCGCTTTCAGGCAAGTCAACCCACAAGACGGCGTGACACTGCCGTTACCCGGGATGTAGCATAGTACCTGGGGAGCTGGGGGGGGGGGGGTGCCATAGATGTGGAGCAAGACGCAGAAGTTGAAGAGGACTCAGCCCGAGAAGAGGTTATGGAAGAGGATGGAGTAGGAGGAGTAGAGGAGGTAGCAGCAGGCCTGCCTGCAAGTCGTGGCGGTGTCACCAACTCTTCTGCAGAGCCACGCATTCCATGCTTGTCAGAAGTCAGCAGGTTTACCCAATGCGCAGTGTAGGTGATATACGCTGCCCCTGACCATGCCTTTGCAGACCAGCTATCCGTGGTCATATGGACCCTTGCCACCAACGCTGTGTGCCAGACATGCCATAACTTCCTTTCTCACAACAGAGTTGGGATTGCCTTTTGTGAAAAGAAATTTCTGCCAGGTACCTTCCACTGCGGTGTCCCAATAGATACAAAATTTTTTGAAAGCATCAGACTCCACCAACTTGTATGGTAAAAAGCTGGCGGGCTAAAGAGTTCAGACAAGCCAGCTGTCAGACGCCGGGCAAGGGGGTGACTTTGAGAAATTGGCTTCTTAAGCTCAAACATGTCCTTGACAGACACCTGACTGTGGGCAGATGACCAGGAACTGCTTACGTAAGAGAGACTGAAGTGGAGGATGGTTGAGAGGGGGCAAGGAGGACAGCACTGGTTGACGTGGCTGAAGATGCTGGAGCAGGAGGAGGAGGTGCGGCTTTCACTTTGTGTGCTGCTTCTAACTCATGTGTTCTTCCCATCGGCCTTTGTGATGGGAAGACCATGTGCCTTCGCAAAGCAGTTGTACCTAGGTGGCTGTTGGACTTCCCACGACTCAGTTTCTTTTGGCACAGGTTGCAAATGGCATCGCTGTTGTCAGAGGCAGACACACAAAAAAAATGCCACACTGCTGAGCTCTGCGATGACGGCAATTCTGGTTGGTGGCAACAGCATGCGTTGATGGGCGTCGGCGGGCTGTCTGGCTGACCCCTGGTGACCGATGCATGCTGTCTGACTGTGGCCACTAGCTCCTTGAGACGACCTCCCCGTGCTTCCAAATCGTCTCCTCCTCCTCCTCCTCCTCTCTGTCTCCCCATCTGAACTTTCCCCCTCTTCTTCTTCTCTTCTAGCAGGCACCCACGTGACATCCACCGACACATCATCATCAACCGCTTCACTTGTATCTGAAACATCAAGAAAGGAAGCAGCAGCGGGGTACAACATCACGCATCATCATCACACCATACCTCCATGTCGGTAATGCTGCCTGACTGAGACTGATCACTATTATCTACATCCTCTGTCAATGATGGTTGCACATCACTCATTTCTTCAAAATGATGTGTCAATAACTCCTGTGACAGATCAAGTGAAGCGGCTGTGGTGCTAGTGTTGGTGGTGGCGACAGGTGGCGGAGTGTCACTGGTCACTTGAGACCTGCCCAAAGCACAGCTGGACTTAGATGGTGCGTCAAGGTTAGGAGGACTAGCAGCGGAAGCTGAAGAAGATTGGGTTTCCTGTGTTAGCCATTCAACTAGGGTCCTCCTCAGAAGTTTTTGCATCCCCCCTGGCACCCGGCGTCTGAACAATGTGCATATTTGTAGGGTCTAAAGGAATCACAGCACCACGACCACGGAACCTGCGGGGTGGCCTGCCTCTGCCTGTCATTTTTTTTTAAATGGACACTAACAATACTATTACACCAATTGAGTGGTGTCACTGTGAAAGTGGGCACAGTATACGCTGTGAGACTGACAACAAACAAAAAAGACAGATGTTTTAAAAATCACAAATTGTTAATTTTTTGAAATATTACTAGTACTGTGGCAACAAATATGATTGTTTGGCACTATTTGGCAAATTAGCCTGTCTGGCACACACGCTGGGAGAAAGGAAACTGCAATTCAATGGCACTAGGAGACTGAAGAATCACAGTCAAAACAGTTATGATTGACAAAAATTCCAATCCTGTTACAATAAATATGAGTGGTGGCACTAATTGGCTAGTTGGGACTGGCACACAGGCAGGCAGGCAGGAGGAAAATGCAATTCAAGGGCACTAGTAGACTGCAGATTGACAGTCAAAACAGTGTTGATTGACAAATTTTGCATACTGTTAAAAGAAATATGATTGCTAGCACTAATTGGATAGTTGGGCCTGGCACACAGGCTGGCAGGCAGTAGAAAAGTGCAATTCAATGGCAGAAGCAAAATGAGGATTAAGATCAACAATCAAGATTTTTTTTATTTTAATTAGTAACTATACTGTGACAACAATTAGGATTGGTGTAAATAGGTTGGCAAAGACGGCCTGGCACAAAAGGATGGCAGGCAGGAGGGAGATGCAATTCAAGGACACTAGGAGACTGATTAATGACAGTCAAAACAGTGATGATTGACAATTTTTGCAATACTGTTAAAAGAAATATGATTGCTGACAACAATTGGCTAGGTGGGCCTGGCTCACAGCAGGCTGCAAGTCAGGAGGAAAGTGTTATTCAATGGCACCAGCAAACTGACGATTCAAATCACAGCAACTATTACCAAAAATTTTAATATTTAATTATTAGAATACTGTCACAACAAATATGATTGGTGTAAATATTTTTTAAGTAGGCCTGGCACACAGGCTTGGAAGGCTGTAGAAAAGTGCAATTCAAAGGCACGAGCAAACTGAGGGTTAAGATCATCAACAATAAAGATTTTTTTAATTGTAATTAGTAACTATACTGTGACAAAATATTTGGATTGGTGTAAATAGTTTGGCAAGACGGCCTGGCACAAAAGGATGGCAGGCAGGAGGGAGATGCAATTCAAGGAAACTAGGAGACTTATTAGTGACAGTCTAAACAGTGATGATTGACAATTTTTGCAATACTGTTAACAGAAATATGATTGCTGACAACAATTGGCTAGGTGGGCCTGGCTCACAGCAGGCTGCAAGGCAGGAGGAAAGTGCTATTCAATGGCACCAGCAAACTGAGGATTCAAATCACAGCAACTATTACCAAAAATTTTAATTTTTAATTATTAGAATACTGTCACAACAAATATGATTGGTGTAAATATTTTTTAAGTAGGCCTGGCACACAGGCTTGGAAGGCTGTAAAAAAGTGCAATTCAAAGGCACGAGCAAACTGAGGGTTAAGATCATCAACAATAAAGATTTTTTTAATTGTAATTAGTAACTATACTGTGACAAAAAAATTGGGATTGGTGTAAATAGTTGGCAAGAACGGCCTGGGCACAAAAGGATGGCAGGCAGGAGGGAGATGCAATTCAAGGAAACTAGGAGACTGATTACTGACAGTCTAAACAGTGATGATTGACAATTTTTGAAATACTGTTAACAGAAATATGATTGCTGACAACAATTGGCTAGGTAGGCCTGGCTCACAGCAGGCTGCAAGGCAGGAGGAAAGTGCTATTCAATGGCACCAGCAAACTGACGATTCAAATCACAGCAACTATTACCAAACATTTTAATTTTTAATTATTAGAATACTGTCACAACAAATATGATTGGTGTAAATATTTTTTAAGTAGGCCTGGCACACAGGCTTGGAAGGCTGTAGAAAAGTGCAATTCAAAGGCACGAGCAAACTGAGGGTTAAGATCATCAACAATAAAGATTTTTTTAATTTTAATTAGTAACTATACTGTGACAAAAAATTAGGATTGGTGTAAATAGTTGGCAAGACGGCCTGGCACAAAAGGATGGCAGGCAGGAGGGAGATGCAATTCAAGGACACTAGGAGACTGATTACTGACAGTCTAAACAGTGATGATTGACAATTTTTGCAATACTGTTAACAGAAATATGATTGGTGACAACAATTGGCTAGGTGGGCCTGGCTCACAGCAGGCTGCAAGGCAGGAGGAAAGTGCTATTCAATGGCACCAGCAAACTGAGGATTCAAATCATAGCAACTATTACCAAAAATTTTAATTTTTAATTATTAGAATACTGTCACAACAAATATGATTGGTGTAAATATTTTTTAAGTAGGCCTGGCACACAGGCTTGGAAGGCTGTAGAAAAGTGCAATTCAAAGGCACGAGCAAACTGAGGGTTAAGATCAACACTAAAAAAATTTTTTATTTAAATTAATAACTATACTGTCTGACTGTGACAACATTATGATTGGTGTAAATAGTTGGCTATACGGCCTGGCACAAAAGGCTGGCAGTGGCAGGCAGGAGGTAAATGAAATTCAATGGCCCTAGGAGACTGAATATTTGCAGTCCAAAAAATTATGTTTTTTTTTATTTTTATTACTGTTACAAGAATTGTGATTGGTGCCACTAATTGGCTACTTGGGCCTGGCAGACAGGCTGGCAGATATGAGTCGTGGATGGTAGGTAGGGCAGTAATTTAACACAGTATGCTGTGTAAGTGACAAAAACACAGGGACTGATAGAAAATTAAGTTACATTACACTAGCAAAATATTTTAAAATTTTAGATTTTAATATTAAAATTATGTTAAGAAGTGCAATGCACATATGACTCTATGAGTGGTCGCACTGGCTGGCTGCTACGTAGGGCAGCAATTATAACAACAGTATGCTGTGTAAGTCAGATAGACAGTTAGACACAGGCCTGATAGAAAATACAATTAGATTACTCTAGCATAATGATTTAAAGACTTTTTTTTTAAAATTTTAAGAAAAAAGGTTAAGCACATACATATGAGTCGTGGCTGATAGCCTTGGAAAGGGCAGCTATTAAAAACAGTAGGCTATGTATGTCGGATACACACACACCTGATAGAAAATACTATTAGATTACACTAGAAAAATGATTGAAATTATTTTTTTGGGGGGGAAATTAAAAAAAGGTTAAACACATATGAGTCGTGGCTCATAGACTAGGGAGGGCAGCAAGTAAACACAGTAGGCTCTCTATGTCAGCAAAACACACAGGCCGGATAGAAATTAGATTTGATTACACTAGCAAACAAATTTAAACTTTTTTTTTTTTTATATTTAAAATTAAGGTGAAAGAAAAATAGATATGAGTGCTGGGTGGCTGCCTGGCACAGACCAATTAACCAAAAGACTGAAAAAAAAAGAGGTATATTAATGCTGAGTGAGCCTGACAGACACAGGCATGATAGTAAATGTAATTAGATTACACTAGAAAAATATTTTTTTGTGTTTTTTTTTTAAATTAAAAATAATGTTATAAACGGATATTAACACTGCTGGCTGCTGGCTGGCACAGAGCAATGAACCAGAGTATATGCTGTGTGACACTGGCCTGATAGAAAATGAAAAAAAATTACACTAGAAAAATAATTATATTTTTGGGTTAGTTAAATTTAAACTAATGTTGTTAGGGAGATATCAGTGGTGGCAGTAGTCACAGAATATGCTGTGAGCCTTAAACACACAGCTGAAAGCCAGGCAAATGCTAATAAAAAAAAAAAACGGCACAAAATATAGCCCTAAAAAGGGCTTTTTGGGGTGCTGTGCTTGCAGCAGAGATGAGTGGAGTCCTTCTGGACTGTAAATACACTAGCCTAGCTATGTTTTTCCTATTAATGTCAGGAGCAAAAACATAACACGTCCTATCATTAAAAAAGCAAGGTCGTTATGAGTCTAAAATGGCGGATTCCGAGTAGCTGGGAGTGTCTGTGAGGGAGTGTCTGATGTTGATTGGCTCTAATGTGTCAGGCGGCTGTGACATAAAGGGTCAAAGTTTCCACAATGATGACACATAGGGGCGGATCGAACATCGCCATGTGTTCGCCCACAAACGCGAACGCGAACAAGCTATGTTCGCTGTGAAGCGTTCGCGGGCGAACAGTTCGGGACATCACTACAGGTCACACATGTGGATTATGAAGAGGCAATGGGGCCGATTTAACAAATGTCGAATGGACATGATCCGCTGTAGCTGATCATGTTAGCCTAAATGCCGACAGCATACATTGTCAGCATTTAACAAGCATTTCTAGTGAAATGCTTGTGCAATGCCGCCCCCTGCACATTCATGGAGAATCGGCTGCTAGCAGGTTGTGTCAATCATCCTGATCGTATCTGATCGGGATGATTTCTGCCCGCCACCTCAGAGGCATTTGCAGATCGTTAAATAGGCCCCAATGGATTTGTGCAATGGGGGAAAAATGCTGTAAGTAACTCTCAATATGTAATTGCAGCATAAACCAGAAGCTACAAATTTGCAACAGTCAGCATTGGAGACTCTCACACAACTGCATGAATTAGTTGTGGGATTTAAACATCATGGAGCTGCAGCAGACCCCAGTAAGTATTTTGTCAGTGTTGTATCATCTGTGCTTCCTGTTTTTAAAGTATCCCAAGTATAGGCTGACCATACGTCCCGTTTTGAAAGGGACAGTACCGTTATTTTATGTTTTTTCCCCTGTCCCATTGTTTCTTTAATAATATTCATTTTGTCCCGTTTTGAAGGTTATCAGACCGTGCGGCCAGCGCAAGTGTAATTTTTTTAGCACACACACCCACTAACTAAAAATTTTTAAGCTCCCCGCCGGCGAAGAGGGCAGTTTTTTTTAACTGCAGGGTTGGGGTTGGGTGGCCATGCCCACATGATCCACAGCACCGCGTCTATGCTGCCCATGCTCAAAATGAAGGGCGTGATCATTGAAAGCAAGTGACAGCAGGTCAGTACTCAGTCGTGAGCTGTCAGACTGAGCTGAGGAGAGAGACTGGTCATGAGAGGGAAGTTAGAACTAGACTTGTGCATGGCGAAAAAAATTGGTTTCGGATTGATTCAAATTCAGATACATTCGAATGCATTTGTTTCGGATTTGTTCGGATTCATTCGGATTCGAATAAATTCAGATGTATTCGTTTCGGATTCGATTCGGAAGTTCGGTATGTGTTAGGTGGGATGTACTGTGTATTAGACTAGTATTATGTACTGTAATATTATGTGTAACCCATAGCAGAGTGATATAACCAAATATACAGTACAATACTAGTGTAATTGTGATTAGTCCATGGCCATCCGAATGTTATGAATAAATCTGAACTAATTTGGATGTATTCGTTAGATTCGGTGCTACAGTAATTCGGAAATTCGAATCGATCCGAATCTCCGAATTTGACAAATTCGTCCGAATTTAAATTCAGAACGAAATGAAACGCACATGTCTAGTTAAAACTACTAGCTAGTGCCTAGTAAGGACAGGAGTCGGACTAGATCTGTCATCATCTGATGTGATGATCATCTGCCTCTGCCATCATCCGAATTAGCGGCTGACCATCACCAGAGAAATAATTCTTGCCATCTTCTTGTGTCACAGTGTGAACATTAAAACATACGCCTAGATTTAGAGTTCTGCGTTAGCCGTCAAAACCAGCGTTAGGGGGTCCTAACGCTGGTTTTTACCGCCTGCTGGTATTTAGAGTCAGTCAGGAAAGGGTCTAACGCTCACTTTCCAGCCGCAACTTTTCCATACCGCAGATCCCCCTACGCCAATTGCGTATACTATCTTTTCAATGGGATCTTTCTAATGCCGGTATTTAGAGTCTTGGCTGAAGTGAGCGTTAGAAATCTAACGACAAGACTCCAGCCGCAGAGAAAAGCCAGGAGTTAAGAGCTTTATGGGCTAATGCCGGTTCATAAAGCTCCTAACTACTGTGCTCTAACGTACACTAACACCCATAAACTACCTATGTACCCCTAAAACGAGGTCCCCCCACATCGCCGCCACTCTATTAAATTTTAACCCCTAATCTGCCGACCGCACACAGCCGCCACCTACATTCTCCCTATGTACCCCTAATCTGCTGCCCCTAACCCCGCCGACACCTACATAATATTTATTAACCCCTAATCTGCCCCCCCCCCCAACGTCACCGCTACCTACCTACAATTATTAACCCCTAATCTGCCGACCGGACCTCACCGCTACTATAATAAATGTATTAACCCCTAAAGCTAAGTCTAACCCTAACCCTAACACCCCCCTAAGTTAAATATAATTGTTATCTAACGAAAATAAAATAAATCTTAATAAATAAATTAATCCTATTTAAAGCTAAATACTTACCTGTAAAATAAACCCTAATATAGCTACAATATAAATAATAATTATATTGTAGCTATTTTAGGATTAATATTTATTTTACAGGCAACTTTGTATTTATTTTAACTAGGTACAATAGCTATTAAATAGTTAATAACTATTTAATAACTACCTAGCTAAAAGAAATACAAAATTACCAGTAAAATAAATCCTAACCTAAGTTACAATTAAACCTAACACTACACTATCATTAAATAAATTAAATACAAATACCTACAAATAAATACAAATATATACACTAACTAAAGTACAAAAAATAAAAAAATAATTTACAAACATTATAAAAATATTACAACAATTTTAAGCTAATTACACCTACTCTAAGCCCCCTAATAAAATAACAAAGCCCCCCAAAATAAAAAAATTCCCTACCCTATTCTACATTTAAAAGATACCAGCTCTATTACCTTACCAGCCCTTAAAAGGGCCTTTTGCGGGGCATGTCCCAAAGAAAACAGCTCTTTTGCCTGTAAAATAAAAATACAACCCCCCCAACATTAAAAACCACCACCCACACACCCCTACTCTAACCCAAACCCCCCTTAAATAAACCTAACACTACCCCCCTGAAGATCTTCCTATCTTGAGTCGTCTTCACTCAGCCGAGCCGAATTCTCATCCAATCCGGGCGATGTCTTCATCCAAGCAGGGCTGAAGAGGTCCATCATCCGGCTGAAGTCTTCATCCAAGCGGGGGCTGAAGAGGTCTTCCATCCGGCTGAAGTCTTCTATCAAGCGGCATCTTCAATCTTCTTTTCTCCGGCTCCATCTTCATCCCGCCGATGCGGAACATCCTTCCTCCACGACAAACTCCCGACGAATGAAGGTTCCTTTAAGGGACGTCATCCAAGATGGCGTCCCTCGAATTCCGATTTGGCTGATAGGATTCTATCAGCCAATCGGAATTAAGGTAGGAATAATCTGATTGGCTGATGGAATCAGCCAATCAGATTCAAGTTCAATCCGATTGGCTGATCCAATCAGCCAATCAGATTGAGCTCGCATTCTATTGGCTGTTCCGATCAGCCAATAGAATGCAAGCTCAATCTGATTGTCTGATCCAATCAGCCAATCGGATTGAACTTGAATCTGATTGGCTGATTCAATCAGCAATCAGAATTTTCCTACCTTAATTCTGATTGGCTGATAGAATCCTATCCCTTAAAGGAACCTTCATTCGTCGGGAGTTTGTCGTGGAGGACGGATGTTCCGCGTTGGCGGGATGAAGATGGAGCCGGAAGAAAGAAGATTGAAGATGCCGCTTGATAGAAGACTTCAGCCGGATGATGGACCTCTTCAGCCCCCGCTTGGATGAAGACTTCAGCCGGATGATGGACCTCTTCAGCCCCCGCTTGGATGAAGACATTGCCCGGATTGGATGAAGAATTCGGCTCGGCTGAGTGAAGACGACTCAAGGTAGGAAGATCTTCAGGGGGGTAGTGTTAGGTTTATTTAAGGGGGGTTTGGGTTAGATTAGGGGTATGTGGGTGGTGGGTTGTAATGTTGGGGGGGGGGTATTGTATGTTTTTTTTTACCGGCAAAAGAGCAGAATTCTTTGGGGCATGCCCCGCAAAAGGCCCTTTTAAGGGCTGGTAAGGTAAAAGAGCTTTACAATTTTTATTTTAGAATAGGGTAGGGCATTTTTTTTATTTTGGGGGGCTTTGTTATTTTTTTAGGGGGCTTAGAGTAGGTGTAATTAGTTTAAAATTCTTGTAATCTTTTTAATTTTTTGTAATTTAGTGCTTGTTTTTTTGTAATTTAGTGGGGTTTTTTTTGTAATTTAGTTTAGTTGATATAATTGTAGGTAATTGTAGGTAGTTTATTTAATTAATTTATTGATAGTGTAGTGTTAGGTTTAATTGTAACTTAGGTTAGGATTTATTTTACAGGTGATTGGGTAATTATTTTAACTAGGTAGCTATTAAATAGTTATTAACTATTTAATAGCTATTGTACCTGGTTAAAATAAATACAAAGTTGCCTGTAAAATAAATATTAATCCTAAAATAGCTACAATATAATTATTATTTATATTGTAGCTATATTAGGGTTTATTTTACAGGTAAGTATTTAGCTTTAAATAGGAATAATTTATTTAATAAGATTTATTTTATTTTGTTAGATAAAAATTATATTTAACTTAGGGGGGTGTTAGGGTTAGGGTTAGACTTAGCTTTAGGGGTTAATACATTTATTAGAGTAGCAGTGAGGTCCGGTCGGCAGATTAGGGGTTAATAAATGTAGGTAGGTAGCGGCAACGTTGGGGGGGGCAGATTAGGGGGTAATAAATATAATATAGGGGTCGGCGGGGGTTAGGGGCAGCAGATTAGGGGTTCATAGGGATAACGTAGGTTGCGGCGGTGTATGGAGCGGCAGATTAGGGGTTAAAAATAATATGCAGGGGTCAGCGATAGCGGGGGCGGCAGATTAGGGGTTAATAAGTGTAAGGTTAGGGGTGTTTAGACTTGGGGTACATGTTAGGGTGTTAGGTGCAGACATAGGAAGTGTTTCCCCATAGGAAACAATGGGGCTACATTAGGAGCTGAACGCTGCTTTTTTGCAGGTGTTAGGTTTTTTTTTTCAGCTCAAACTGCCCCATTGTTTCCTATGGGGGAATCGTGCACAAGCACGTTTTTGAAGCTGGTCGCGTCCGTAAGCACCGCTGGTATTGAGAGTTGCAGTGGCGGTAAATTATGCTCTACACTCCCTTTTTGGAGCCTAACGCAGCCCTTCTGTGAACTCTAAATACCAGCGGTATTTAAAGGTGCGGGGGGAAAAATACACACGTAGCTAACGCACCCCTTTGGCCGCAGAACTCTAAATCTAGCCGATAGTGATGAAGTAGATCAATTTTCTAAGTTCTGCAAGAATTGTGCACTTCCAAGGTAAGACCAGTGTCTGTGCCTGTCAATCAATTTAATTGTCATTAATTATGCTTATTATTATGCTGTTGCAGTGCTGGTTGTACAGACGTTATAAATAATCAAGTAACGATTTCCACATTGTTCTCAGTTCTTCCACCATGTAACAATGATTTTGGGCAACTCAGCTAAAAAAAAAATCTACACTTACTAATCCAGATCTTTAAACCAAATGCCTGTTCAGAGGCTACACTTTTACCATTTAAAATCATTTAATATGGGGGAATTTGCCTTGACAACATAGAGGATAATTTCAATTTTCAAAACATTGAGTTAAGGGCATGTGATTAAAAAATATACATGTCACATTCCCAATTTAGATCATGGGAACATTGTGAAAACACTGTGGATTGGTATTTAGATGTTATAGCTCTATGTCTACCTAAATTTTTTTGTATGAGTTCTTCTGTAACTGAAGGATAATTGTTGGCTCAATAGTTTATATTCATGTCATAAAAGTTAACTTTTGTTAAAATCTTACTTTTTTTCCTATGAATAAAGAATATTAACCCTGTCCCGTTTTTGACATCACAATGTCCAGTTTTTGTCTCAAGGAAATATGGTCAGCCTACCCAAGTATCTGCAACAAGCTTTAAAAAGGCAAATGCTGCTGTTTCCTTTGCTAACCAACCTTCAACTTCCAGACATGAAGCTTGGAGAGACCCAAAGTATTTTACTAATTTACATGAGGAAAAATCCTATAAAAAGGAGGAATATTGTCAGATTAACCTATTGTGGCAATCATGAAGAAGACAGAGGTCTGGAGTATGTGGGCCAGGTACTTTATTAAGAAATCACTGGGATTTCATCCAGACGCTGTTTATGCTCTGCTACATACTCCATATTCAGAGTATTATGATATCTGGAGACTTTCTGCAGCACTATCAATTAGTAACAGTTCAATTACCAGGCTGCCAAACTACCTTTACATTGACAATGTTAGAGGAAGACGTTATTATCGTTGGCAGCTACAAAGTTGCTTTAAGTGGGGTTCCACAATCAGAACCATGAAGAGGAATATTCCATTAGTGATATAGGGGCCTATTTATCAAATGTCTGTCCGACATGATCCAATCAGCGGATCATGTCCGACAGACATCTCTGAATGCGGACAGCATTACGCTCTCCGCATTCAGCATTGCACCAGCAGCTCTTGTGAACTGCTGGTGCAACGCCGCCCCCTGCAGATTCGGCCACTAGCAGGGGGTGTCAATCAACCCAATCGTATTCGATTGGGTTGATTTCTTGCGATCACTGTCCGTCTCCTCAGAGCAGGCAGACAGGTGATGGAGCAGCGGTCTTTAGACTGAAGGCTCGCCAGAAACACGGGGCTTTTAGCTCCATATGGACCTTGATAAATAGGCCCCATAGCCTTATTAGAGATTGAAGGCAACATACTTGAGCATCATGAATGTCCTCAATTTGTTCCTTTTTTTTAAAGAATGCCAAGAGAGTTTGCAGTGCCCAATATATTCATTATTTGTCATGTAGGCATAAATTACAGAAACTTTTTCAGATGTGCAAGAAAATAAGAATGATTTTACTAAAGTGAAAACTGAACTGAGGGAACTAGGATATTGTTGTTTAAGTTCTTTAAAGTAAGAGAATAATTGCTGTTCTTTAGGTAATTTTAATCCTGATCCATTTGAGTGCTGTAAAGAATGGAGAGACAAAAAGTCATTTCTGAGTTACACGATAATGGGGACATGTTGTTTTAGGATACAACTAGAATACTTAAGTTTATATCTTAATAATATGGGGGGCTTTTTTTGATAAAATTGACTAAGATCAGTCTTGCATTGACAAATATTCTGAGGCAGTCATTGCACCTCAGCTGGACCCAGATGAACAGGATTTGCTTACTGACCCCATTGACCAGTCTGAAGTAATCTTGGCTATTGCTTCTTTAAATAACAATCAATCCCCAGGTTCTGATGGCTCAACTGCAGAGGTTTATAAAAAAGCTAGTAGTGTGTTAAGTCCAATTCTTACTAAAGTTTATAATGAAGCTCTAAAGGGGAGAGGCCTTTGTTCAGTACAAGTCGCTTTTGACTTTAGGAATTGGCATCCCATAGCATTCCTTATTGTTGATCATAAAATGTTGTCATCCATTTTGTGTAAAAGACTTAGAGCTAGATTGCAAGTGGATTGCTAAATATTGCTTTCAATAAAACAATATTTGCTCTCCACTGTGTAATACCAGCGCATGCTAATGTGCGCTGGTAATACAAGTTAACAACAATGTGAACTTAAGCTCACGTTTACATTGCTGAGAAGCTTTGTGCCACTAGAGAGCTATTCCATAGGCTCAAATGGGAGCCTCATTCTCTTACTAGGTATACGTATATGCCTTTGTAATTGGCTGATGGCTGTCACATGATGCAGTGGAAGTGGAAATAGACATAACTAAAATTTGTCAGAAAAAAATCTACTGCTCATTTGAAGTTCAGACTAAGGGTCCCATTTATCATGTGTTGGGCGTACATGATCCACTGTAGTGGTTCATGTCCGCCCGACATCGATAAATGCTGACAGCATATGCTGTCAGCATTTATCATTGCACAAGCATTTCGTGTCAATCGCCCACTAGCAGGGGTTGTCAATCGGATACAATCGGGATGATTGCTGTCCGCCGCCTCAGAGGTGGTGGACAAGTTAAGGACCAGCGGTCTTATGACCGCTGCTTCTTAACTTCTGATTTCGACAAGCCTGAAGGCTCGTGCAGAATAAGCAGCTTGATTACTTCATAAATTGGCCCCTATGTGCTATTGCATTGTCTTTTTATGGTGTATTTGTTAATTATGCAAATCTAATGTATTTACTGGTCCTTTAAGGAAAGTAATTGGTCATATAAAGCTATTTGTTTATGAAAAGGTTTTAAAAAGTAAACACTTTTAAAAGTTATATTGTACAGGCAATGCAAGTTTGTGCACAATATATTTCAGATTAGCGTTACCAAATCATGATTTTGCATAATAAGCATATACATATATATTTACTGGCAACACACAGTTCCCAGTGCAATTTTCTTTCTAACACCACACTCCCACCAACTTTAGACTCCAAAAACTGCCTATTTTGAGGGAATTTGGGCAACTTTTATATAATTAACCAGAGATTGGATCTCTGGTTATTTTTCTGAGCACTAATTGCTTAGAATGCCACTTGTAATGAGTGGTTATTTATCGCATGCTCACAAACAGGCAAATTTGCTCATTCGCAGGCGCTCGATAATCTAGCGCTCTACTTGTAATCTTGCCCTTAGGAGGGTAAGGGAGAAGAAAATTAGTCCCCAAAAATGTTGTGGTATTTCCAGTAGGAATATTGCAAATACCCTTGCTGGTATCAGAGAGATATGTTTTAAGTCTTGACCAAGAAAAAGCATTTGATAAAGTTAACCATAATTATCTTTACTCTGTTTAGGGATCCCTTTGAAATGTATTTCTTGGTTGCAGCTAAAGTATTCCAAGGCTGCATGTGTGCTACTGGTAAATGGATGTCTTAGGAAACCTTTTTAGATTAAAGCAGGTTATGTCATGGGTGTCCTTTGAGTCCATTATTACATATTTTTTCAATTTACTACAGTATTTTGCATTCAAGGTTACCATAATATAGCAATGGGGCAAACTGCATGTGTAAAGTGTATTGCTTATGCTGATGATACTGTTTTTGTTTAATCTGAACCTGAATGTAAATGTATTTTTGAGAATTTTGCAATTTTTGTCATATTCATGACATTTTTATTTTAGCCAAACAGTTTAATAAGTCGTGTATTTAGTTTTTGTGCCAGCCTATGCATTTCAAAGTCTGCAGCCCTCTTGATGCCTTTAACCCATATGCCCTGGGGCATATGAAGGGGTCATGCACCCCACTAGAAAACTAGGAGTCATTGATTTTTAATAGCTTTAATAAATAAAACATTTAGGGCCCAATTTTCTAAAGTTGTGTGGGCTTATAAGATTCTGTAAGAAATCTCGCCAGTATTATGAACTTCCTGACATAAATCAATAAAGTAATTTTTTACCTTAAAAACAGTGTGTCACTAAAAGGGGTGCTCCCTGCATTTAAATATGTGACAGAGATGCAAACATTCCAATAGGACTCACAAAAATTAGTTTTCCTGCCTCTACTAGTGGGCTGAATAGGGGCGGAACATAAGTATAGCATAAAGTTCTCTGCCAGGTCTGGCGTATTCTTTAATCATTTTCTCCTGCAGATCTCCCTGTTTTTTTCTCACAAACTGATCATGGTGAGATTGTCTGAAACAACACATAAGACTTCTTACAAAGAGCTAGATTACAAGTGGCATGCTATGTTTTGAGCATGAGCGATATACAATATTGGATTTTCGCGGCCATTCGCACGCAAGTTAAATTCAGCTCATACTGCAAGTTGAAAGTAAATGCGAATGCGTGAGCACAATCGCGATTTACGCTAGAATGATTACTGCAACCTCAGAGCTCTGGTTAATAAATGTGTGTATATATATATATATATATATATATATATATACACACACACACTGTATATATAATATAATATGTATATGTATATATATATACAGGGAGTGCAGAATTATTAGGCAAATGAGTATTTTGACCACATCATCCTCTTTATGCATGTTGTCTTACTCCAAGCTGTATAGCCTCGAAAACCTACTACCAATTAAGCATATTAGGTGATGTGCATCTCTGTAATGAGAAGGGGTGTGGTCTAATGACATCAACACCCTATATCAGGTGTGCATAATTATTAGGCAACTTCCTTTCCTTTGGCGAAATGGGTCAAAAGAAGGACTTGACAGGCTCAGAATAATCAAAAATAGTGAGATATCTTGCAGAGGGATGCAGCACTCTTAAAATTGCAAAGCTTCTGAAGCGTGATCATCGAACAATCAAGCGTTTCATTCAAAATAGTCAACAGGGTCGCAAGAAGCGTGTGGAAAAACCAAGGCGCAAAATAACTGCCCATGAACTGAGAAAAGTCAAGCGTGCAGCTGCCAAGATGCCACTTGCCACCAGTTTGGCCATATTTCAGAGCTGCAACATCACTGGAGTGCCCAAAAGCACAAGGTGTGCAATACTCAGAGACATGGCCAAGGTAAGAAAGGCTGAAAGACTACCACCACTGAACAAGACACACAAGCTGAAACGTCAAGACTGGGCCAAGAAATATCTCAAGACTGATTTTTCTAAGGTTTTATGGACTGATGAAATGAGAGTGAGTCTTGATGGGCCAGATGGATGGGCCCGTGGCTGGATTGGTAAAGGGCAGAGAGCTCCAGTCCGACTCAGACGCCAGCAAGGTGGAGGTGGAGTACTGGTTTGGGCTGGCATCATCAAAGATGAGCTTGTGGGGCCTTTTCGGGTTGAGGATGGAGTCAAGCTCAACTCCCAGTCCTACTGCCAGTTTCTGGAAGACACCTTCTTCAAGCAGTGGTACAGGAAGAAGTCTGCATCCTTCAAGAAAAACATGATTTTCATGCAGGACAATGCTCCATCACACGCGTCCAAGTACTCCACAGCGTGGCTGGCAAGAAAGGGTATAAAAGAAGAAAATCTAATGACATGGACTCCTTGTTCACCTGATCTGAACCCCATTGAGAACCTGTGGTCCATCATCAAATGTGAGATTTACAAGGAGGGAAAACAGTACACCTCTCTGAACAGTGTCTGGGAGGCTGTGGTTGCTGCTGCACGCAATGTTGATGGTGAACAGATCAAAACACTGACAGAATCCATGGATGGCAGGCTTTTGAGTGTCCTTGCAAAGAAAGGTGGCTATATTGGTCACTGATTTGTTTTTGTTTTGTTTTTGAATGTCAGAAATGTATATTTGTGAATGTTGAGATGTTATATTGGTTTCACTGGTAAAAATAAATAATTGAAATGGGTATATATTTGTTTTTTGTTAAGTTGCCTAATAATTATGCACAGTAATAGTCACCTGCACACACAGATATCCCCCTAAAATAGCTATAACTAAAAATAAACTAAAAACTACTTCCAAAACTATTCAGCTTTGATATTAATGAGTTTTTTTGGGTTCATTGAGAACATGGTTGTTGTTCAATAATAAAATTAATCCTCAAAAATACAACTTGCCTAATAATTCTGCACTCCCTGTATATATATATGTGTGTGTACATATGTATTTATGTATTTACATGTGTATATGTATTTACGGACACATATATGCATATAAACACATAAATACATATGTATACATATATAGATATATATTATATATATATATATATATATATATATATATATATATATATATATATATATATATATATATATATATAAAAGGCATTAGAGCCCTTAGCAGTCAAGAAGATGAAAACATGAAAATCATATTAATGCAATATTCATATTTAATAAAGGTTTTAACTGTGTATTTACTGTAAATATTTCACATTCCAATGTTCTCAACATAGCAGAATATGTTCTAAGTATTTTTAAATAGATATTCCTATATATCTGTATATATCTATACCTATATATAATCATGTATATATAGGTATGAATATATATTTGTTAAAAAATCCATCATATATATATTTAAATGTCTCTTTAAGAATATTGGATTATTAATTACGCAATATTATCTTCTTATGTTGAGCTTTTAAATAACCGCAATTGTGTTTACGCTACTGGTGTTTTTTTTCCCTCAAACTTTTTTTACTCTATTGAAGACTTATGGGGCAATGCGATTTTGCGTTCGCAACTTCTCAAAGTCTATTTGTTACCACGTTATGAACACAAGAGCACAAAACTTTCTACTTTGATTCGTGAATCTCCAAATGTAAAAAAAAAGAAATTGGTTTTAACGCTTGAATGCAGGCGTAAACTACTGTTAGAAAAACACATGCAACAAAAGAGAGGCGATTATAAGATACTATCACCTAGATTACGAGTTTTGCGTTAGAGGCTGTGCAGTGCTAACGAGCAGTTTATGCTCACCGCTCACTTACAGACAGCGCTGGTATTACAGGTTTTTACAACCCAGACAAGAAGTGAGTGTTGAGCAAAATTTTGCTCCTTACCGCACTCCAATACCAGCGCTGCTTACGTTAGCGGTGAGCTGGTGTAATGTGCTCGTGCATGATTTCCCCATAGGAATCAACGGGGAGAGCCGGCTGAAAAAAAGTCTAACACCTGCCAAAAAGCAGCGTAAAACTCAGTAACGCAGCCCCATTGATTCCTATGGGGAAATAAAATGTATGTCTACACCTAACACCCTAACATGAACCCTGAATCTAAACACCCCTAATCTTACACTTATTAACCCCTAATCTGTCGCCCCCGACATCGCCGCAACCTACATTATATTATTAACCCCTAATCTGCCGCTCCGGACACCGCCGCCACCTACATTATACTTATGAACCCCTAATCTGCTGCCCCCAACATCGCTGACACCTACATTATATTTATTAACCCCTAATATGCCGCCCCCAATGTCGCCGCCACCTACCTACATTTATTAACCCCTAATCTCCTGCCCCCAATGTCGCCGCCACTATAATAAACATATTAACCCCTAAACCGCCACACTCCCGCCTCGCAAACATTAATTAAATATTATTAACCCCTAATCTGCCGGCCCTAACATCGACACCACCTACCTACATTCATTAACCCCTAATCTGCCACCCCCAACGTCGCTGCCACTATATTAAAGTTATTAACCCCTAAACCTAAGTCTAACCCTAAATCTAACACCCCTAACTTAAATATAATTAAAAGAAATCAAAATAAAATTACTATAATTAACTAAATTATTCCTATTTAAAACTAAATACTTAACTGTAAAATAAACCCTAAGCTAGCTACAATATAACTAATAGTTACATTGTATCTAGCTTAGGGTTTATTTTTATTTTACAGGCAAGTTTGTATTTATTTTAACTAGGTACAATAGTAAATAGTACAATAACTATTTAATAACTACCTAGCTAAAATAAATACAAATTTACCTGTAAAATAAAACCTAACCTAAGTTACAATTACACCTAACACTACACTATAATTAAATTAATTCCCTAAATTAAATACAATTAAATACAATTAAATAAAATTATCTTAAGTACAAAAAAACCACACTAAATTACAGAAAATAATAAATAAATTCCAAGATTTTTAAACTGATTACACCTAATCTAATCCCCCTAACAAAATAAAAAAAGCCCCCCCAAAATAAAAAAAGCCCTACCCTACACTAAATTACAAACAGCCCTTAAAAGGGCCTTTTGCCGGGCATTGCCCCAAAGTAATCAGCTCTCTTACCTGTAAATAAAATTACAAATCCCCCCCAACATTAAAACCCACCACCCACACAACCAACCCTACTCTAAAACCCACCCAATACCCCCTTAAAGAAACCTAACACTAACCCCTTGAAGATCACCTTACCGGGAGAACTCTTCACCCAACCGGGCCGAAGTCCTCAACGAAGCCGGGAGAAGTCTTCATCCAAGCCGGGCGAAGTGGTCCTCCAGACGGGCAGAAGTCTTCATCCAGATGGCATCTTCTATCTTCATCCATCTGGCGCGGAGCGGGTCCATCTTCAAGACATCCGACGTGGAGCATCCTCTTCAATCGACGGCTAACACAGAATGAAGGTACCTTTAAGTGACGTCATACAAGATGGCGTCCCTTCAATTCCGATTGGCTGATAGAATTCTATCAGCCAATGGGAGGTAGAAAAAAATCCTATTGGCTGAAACAATCAGCCAATAGAATGCGAGCTCAATCCTATTGGCTGATTGGATCAGCCAATAGAATTGAACTTCAATTCTATTGGCTGATTGCATCAGCCAATAGGATTTTTTCTACCTTAATTCCGATTGGCTGATAGAATTCTATCAGCCAATCAGAATTGAAGGGACGCCATCTTGGATACCTTCATTCTGTGTTCATTCTGTGTTGTGTTCATTGCCGTCGATTGAAGAGGATGCTCCGAATTGGATGTCTTGAAGATGGACCCGCTCCACGCTGGATGGATGAAGATAGAAGGTGCCATCTAGATGAAGACTTCTGCCCGTCTGGAGGACCACTTCGCCCGGCTTGGATGAAGACTTCTCCCGGCTTCGTTGAGGACTTCGGCCCGGTTGGGTGAAGACTTCTCCCGGTAAGGTGATCTTCAAGGGGTTAGTGTTAGGTTTCTTTAAGGGGGTATTGGGTGGGTTTTAGAGTAGGGTTGGTTGTGTGGGTGGTGGGTTTTAATGTTGGGAGGGGATTTGTAATTTTTTTTACAGGTAAGAGAGCTGATTACTTTGGGGCAATGCCCCGCAAAAGGCCCTTTTAAGGGCTATTTGTAATTTAGTGTAGGGTAGGACTTTTTTTATTTTGGGGGGGATTTTTTACTTTGTTAGGGGGATTAGATTAGGTGTAATTAGTTTAAAAATCTTGTAATTTGTTTATTATTTTCTGTAATTTAGTGTTTTGTTTTTTTGTACTTTAGATAATTTTATTTAATTGTATTTAATTGTATTTAATTTATGGAAATAATTTAATTGTAGTGTAGTGTTAGGTGTAATTGTAACTTAGGTTAGGTTTTTTTTACAGGTACTTTTGTATTTATTTTAACTAGGTAGTTATTAAATAGTTAATAACTATTTAATAACTATTGTACCTAGTTAAAATAAATACAAACTTGCCTGTAAAATAAAAATAAACCTTAAGCTAGATACAATGTAACTATTAGTTATAGTGTAGCTAGCTTAGGGTTTATTTTATAGGTAAGTATTTAGTTTTAAATAGAAATAATGAAGTTAATTATAGTAATTTTATTTAGATTTCTTTTAATTATATTTAAGTTAGGGGGTGTTAGGGTTAGGGTTAGACTTAGGTTTAGGGGTTAATAACTTTAATATAGTGGCGGCGACATTGGGGGCGGCAGATTTGGGGTTAATAAATGTAGGTAGGTGGCGTCGATGTTAGGGACAGCAGATTAGGGGTTAATAATATTTAACTAATGTTTGTGATGCGGGAGTGCGGCAGTTCAGGAGTTAATATATTTATTATAGTGGCGGCGATGTCCGGTTTGGCAGATTAGGGGGTTAAAAATTTTCTTTTAGTGTTTGCGATGTGGGGGGGGCCTCGGTTTAGGGGTTAATAGGTAGTTTTATGGGTGTTAGTGTACTTTTTAGCATTTTAGTTAAGAGTTTTATGCTACGGCGTTGCAGTGTAAAACTCTTAACTACTGACTTTAAAATGCGGTACCAGTCTTGACAGGAGAGGGTGTACCGCTCACTTTTTGTCAGACTCGTAATACCGGCGCTATGCAAGTCCCATTGAAAAAATAGGATACACAATTTACGTAAGTGGATTCGCGGTATTTCCAAGTCTGGCCAAAAAAGTGAGCGGTACACCTGTACCTGCAAGACTCGTAATACCAACGCACAACTCGTAATCTAGCCGTATATGCAGAAAACAGAGTCATCTACAGTATTACATTTGCTCCTTGCAAACTTCACTCTCCCCAGCAAACTTTATTACTTTCTATGAGAAGCAACTTTCAACTTCTCAGTGTGGTTTTCACATCTGCCTTGATGAATATTAGATAATCAGCCCTTAGAGAGCATAGTAATGGGAAGACATCATACCATAGATATGCCCCTTATGTTTTACTGCCCCTCTACTCTGCTACACTAGTCACAAGCCTAGTTGACCTATCCCAAAATACATTTTTGAACAAATTTTTACTTTTTAGCAAACAAAATGTGGTCATATTTAATTTGTGAATTGAGCAAGCACAAGAACTTTAACACTGGGAAAAATCCTTGTTAAAAAATAAAAAAAAGAGGTGGAATTATAAACATTAACAAATTCTTAAAGAAGCCGTTGGAAACATTTTCTGATTGATTGGAATAGCAACGTTGAATGGTCCCCATGCAAGGTATTGGGATTGTGTTTTGTTGCTCAAATAAAAAGCCTATAGTTTCTTTTCATATCTTTCTAATCTGGGACAGTAAACTAAAACAACTAAAATGATGATAAAAGGCCCATTTCATTTACTCTCTGAGGGTGATGGATAAATAGGTGAATAGAAGGTACAAAATACAATATAACGGTGCACATTTTAACTCACACTGAAGGTAAATTACACTGCCAGATATCGTTGACAACTTTCCAATTGCCCTCCACAAAAATACTGGACAACCTATATACCTGTGATTGGGGAAAAGTGGTAAGTGGGTCACATAATGGCCCCTCTCCAAAGCTCTAGCTTTGGTCCCACCCACTTTTTATACCCTTGACTGCCAGTAAAACATACACTACAGGTATTTCACCCCTCACATGACTTTGACTGCCAGTAGCACACACACAGCAGTGTTTTTAATTCTAACCATGGCTGCCAGTAAAAAACGTAGTGCAGATATTTTATCCCCAGTGACTACTAGTAACATAAGTAGAGCAGTGGTGAGTGAACCTTTTTTTTATGTAATCTACATTTTTAAAATACATAGAAGAAAAGAGAGATTTCAAATGTAGCTACCACTCAGGGGGTTTAACAAAAACTTTTAAGTGTTCAGTATTTTTGTAGATATTTTACTGGACAGCCTGGTGAAATACTGGACTGTCCAGTTAAATACTGGACACCTGGCAACCCAAACCCTAGACAGAGTTTAGACTTCATATATCACTGGCACCCCTAGACAGAAATTAGACTCCATGCATAAGAATCAGGGGTATATCTGGGCCTAGGGAAGCATAATTTAGGTGTGGAACACATTTTGAGGGGTAGTTTTATTGTAAAATGTATTCCCACTCCAATTTTCTATAAATGTTTTATTTATTCATTTTATTACAGCTCAGTGTTCTATGGTTTTCTAATGGCATACATGGCCCCTCAATATCTCCTCTCATTGTCATAAACATATGAAGAAAATATGAGATAAAATTGTTGGGGGTGGGGTTCAGGGACAGTAGATTTTTTTGTGCCTAGAGCAGCACGAAGCATAGTATACTGCTTATCCTCAGTCCCAGGGGCCTAACTACGATTGGTGCTGCAGGTGCAGTGGTACCAGGGCCCAAGTGCTGGGGGGACATATCAGCTAATCTATACACGTGTACAATAATTTGTACAATCCTAATAGAGGGGAACCTTTTATTAGTGCAGGTTGCAGATCTGTCTGCCCTCAAAATCCTTATTCAGGAGGAGCATGTATATCATTACTATTGCTTACCATTGAGTTACCTTTGAGGGGCGCAAAAAAATGCACCAGGACCCTGTTGAGTAGGTTCACTACTGCACAGCCGCACACTGTAAATTACATTTCATTTAAAATTTTAAAATACTTTAAAAAATGCTGTTCTTGCATTCTTTGTGCATTCAATAATTCTTTAACTTATGACAAAATATCCTGGTTAAGGTTATTTCCATTGTGTTGTTTGTAACCATGACTTCAGCTAAGCACAAAAAAACAAAAACCCGCAAATATATTAACTGACTGACTCATACACTATCCCAAACCTTTGGCAGTGTGACTCACCTTCTTTATAGATTTGATTGTACCAAACAAATTGTGAGTATTAAAAATCTTTATTCAAGTTCCAATGAAAGTGCATAAAGAAATTCACACATCAGTTTTATGATTTTTCATTTCATATTGACACTTGTTGCTCTGTTTATATAAATATATACAGTATATATATATATATATATATATATATATATATATATATATATATATATATACACATACAGTATACATATATATATACATCCAATCAAAAGATTAAACCCACCATATGCCAACTACCTGGGTGCAAATATAGAATAAAATAGATAACAGTAAATAAATGCACTCTCAGGGTTTTTCATAAAGTGCAGGTCAAAATGTATTTATTTAAATTTTGACTTGCACTTTATAAAAAAAACTGAGAGTGCATTTATTTACTGTTTATCTATCTATCTATTTAAATATATATATATTTTATATTTATTAATGCCCAGTGGGCTGGGCTCTTATGTGGGCCTTGCTGCTTTATAGAAGCCCCACCCTCCCTTAATATGGGTAACAATAGAAAAGCTTTTACCATCTGCCTATTTTGTAAAGCAAAAAGTACATTTTCTGTCTGTTTGTTGAGCAGAGGTGCTGCAGGTTGAGAGTTCTGGTTTATTATGGCTACCAGGCTGACAGAGATCTAACTGATAAGGGCTGCTCCGCCTTTAAATGCCCGGGCCTATTTTTGGTCCCAGTCCGGTCCTGTATACACACATACATACACATGCACACATACACATGCACACATATGCAGATACACAGACACAAACATACACATGCCCACACATACACACACACAAACACACACACACACATGCACACACACAAGCAGACACACACGCACACACATATATATATAGATGGTGAGATTACAAGTGCCGCAATAAATCTAAAATTTTCGATAGTGAAAACACTGTTAGCTAAATACTTTTTGCGCTTCTCAGGATCCGCTCGTATTATAAGTTGAAAAAAAACATTATTTTTCGCTAGCGGTAGCCCGGGAAGCGCAAAAATCGCTAGCACATTTTCTGGTGTGCATGCATGTGTTCCCCCATAGAAATCAATGGAAAAAAACACCCTACTCGCGAAAACACCCTTCCATAAGCACCTAGCCTAATAAACCCTAATCCGCCATCCCCCCACATCACCAGCCCTAAATAAAACTGTTAACCCCTAAACCACCATCCCCCCACATCACAAACTATCTAAATAAATTATGGTGGTTTAGGGGTTAACAGTCTTATTTAGTGTTTGCAATGTGGGGGGATGGCATTTTAGGGGTTAATAGTTTTATTTAGAGCTGGCAATGTGGGGGTGGTGGCAGATTAGGGTTAATAGTTTTATTTAGGGTTGTCGATGTGGGGAGATGGTGGTTTAGGGGTTAAATTATGTAGTTTATGGGTGAACGCATACTTTGTAAGGTATTTTTGTTGTGTTTTGTGCAACTTTTTAGTTTATGAAAAAAGCTTACCAGAGCTCTTAGAATGCGGTATGGATTGAAGCGGAAATGGATATTGCGCTAGCACAATCGCGATTTCTCCTGACTTCTAATTTCAGCAGAAGAAAAATGGATTGCATAATCGCGATTGCACTAGTGCAAAATCCATTGCACCTCACTTATAATCTCGCCATAATATTTAAAATGACATGCCTGTCTCTTTAAGGCAGGGGTATCAAGCTCATTGTATCTGGAGGGTGCACTGGCCAACTGTTCTTCTTCCATGGGGGCCACTTCAACAGAGTGAGTGCTTTTGAATTGGATATACTAGAAACTGACATTTACCGAAGTAGTAGTGCATGGTGGGAGTTGTAGTTCCCAATAGACATACACATTGCATATTTAAAGGGACATTTAACACCTGATAAAAAAATCCCTAAAACCTACTTTTTCTTATTAATAAAAATAGAATAATCACTGATGACTATTTTATATGCTCCTCTTACCCCAAACTGTTGAAGAATATGTTTTAAAATACAGCACTGATCCACTGCTGGATCCTCCTATGTAAGCTGCCATATTGTAACGCACGCTACAGGCAGGGGCACAGAAGTCACATGCTCATGATGCAGTCAAGGACACACACGGCTATATTACATACAGTGTACTTAGAGGATCACATCTGTGTGAGCTGCTGTGACTGAAGAAACATTTATTAGAGTATAAAGGTATTAGATTTAGCCATGTATGTATAATACACATAATCTGCATCTTAACTTTAATAAAATGATCATTATGTACTGTTTATTTGTGTTTCTAACTACCCCCACAGTTAAAACTTCAAACTGCCCACAAGTTTTAGGTTTTAAGAAAAGCCGTTTTCTGCAGGCAGCCAGGCACTATCATCAGTGTAATTTATTAAGACCGCTGCTTCATCACTTGTGTTTCTGGTGAGCCTGAAGGCTCGCAAGAAACACGGTTCATCAAGCTCCATACGGAGCTTGAAAAATATGCCCCAATAACTGCATCATGAATAGGGATGGGCGAATGTGCAAATTTTCGAATTTTGAATGTAGAACGAATGTTATTACCGAAATTCGAATTCTAAATTCGAATGTCGATAAGAACGAATATTCTTAAAAATTCGAAAATCGAATGTTATTTACAGTTTTCGAATGTCACTTTCGAATTCGAATGTTTATAATTATATCGAATGTCTACATTCGAAATTCGAATTCGAATATAAATTCGAATTTTTCGAATTCGAATATAAATTCAAATTTTTCAAATTCGAATATAAATTCGAATTTTTCGAATTCGAATATTGCATAGTTCGAATATTACATTTAAAAGCATTAGAAATACTATTACAATCCAAATTCGAATTTTTCAAATTCGAATACACGTATTGTATAATTCGAATATTACATTTAAAGAAAAAGCATTAGAAATAATATTACAATCTAAATTCGAATTTTTCGAATTCGAATACACGTATTGCATAATTCAATTTTCCCGCCGCATCACGTGACTGATACCGTTACTGCCATCTTTCTTACTGTCAACATACGGATTAACATGAGGAAGCCATACTAACTGCTGGCAGCCTCTTATCCCTCTAGGGTTCCATACACCCCTCTCTTATCCACCGTTATACTACTGGAAGCGGAGGATCACTTGCCGTGGTTTGTCTACTGGGCGACTTATGGTTCCAGCTTGCTGATATTGCACCTGGAGGTGCTTTGTTTCCTGTGAGTATACCCATTAGGGCTATATTCTCCCTGGGCTCAAACAATACTAGGCCATGTTGCTTTGCCTCTCTCTTTTCTAGGCATAGGATCTTAGGCTCTCAAGGAACACCGACTGGATCTATTTGGAGGTATATCAGTGAGCTGAACTACTGTGAAGTTTCAGCCTGCCCCACTAGCACCACCTGGGTGCTTGACGTTTGTGAGTATATATAGTGCCTTCTATATATTTATTTCTTTGTTTTGGTGGTACTGGGCCATGGTGGCGCCTCTGTGTTCTTCTATTTGCAGTAATTCGAATATTACATTTAAAGAAAAAGCATTAGAAATACTATTACAATCTAAATTCGAATTTTTTGAATTCGAATATTGCATAATTCGAATATTACATTTAAAAGCATTAGAAATACTATTACAATCTAAATTCGAATTTTTCGAATTCGAATACACGTATTGCATAATTCGAATATTACATTTAAAGAAAAAGCATTAGAAATACTATTACAATCTAAATTCGAATTTTTCGAATTCGAATACACGTATTGCATAATTCGAATATTACATTTAAAGAAAAAGCATTAGAAATACTATTACAATCTAAATTTGAATTTTTCGAATTCGAATACACGTATTGCATAATTCGAATATTACATTTAAAGAAAAAGCATTAGAAATACTATTACAATCTAAATTCGAATTTTTCGAATTCGAATATTGCATAATTCGAAAATTACATTTAAAAGCATTAGAAATACTATTACAATCTAAATTCGAATTTTTCTAATTCGAATACACGTATTGCATAATTCAAATATTACATTTAAAGAAAAAGCATTAGAAATACTATTACAATCTAAATTCGAATTTTTCGAATTCGAATACACGTATTGCATAATTCGAATATTACATTTAAAGAAAAAGCATTAGAAATACTATTACAATCTAAATTCGAATTTTTCGAATTCGAATATTGCATAATTCGAATATTACATTTAAAAGCATTAGAAATACTATTACAATCTAAATTCGAATTTTTCGAATTCGAATACACGTATTGCATAATTTGAATATTACATTTAAAGAAAAAGCATTAGAAATACTATTACAATCTAAATTCGAATTTTTTGAATTCGAATACACGTATTGCATAATTCGAATATTACATTTAAAGAAAAAGCATTAGAAATACTATTACAATCTAAATTTGAATTTTTTGAATTCGAATATTGCATAATTCGAATATTACATTGAAAGAAAAAGCATTAGAAATACTATTACAATCTAAATTTGAATTTTTCGAATTCGAATATTTTCGAATGTAATCGTAAAATTCGAAACCGAACATTCGAAAATCGAATGTTAGAATGTTATGTAAACATTCGAAATTCGATTCGAACGAACGAATGTGTTAAAATTCGTGCCGTTTTTTGAATGTTGCGAAACATTCGCCCATCCCTAATCATGAATGATAAATGCTGGGTTTTATGTCCCTTTAAGAACATAGGTTACATTTTAATCCGAGAAACCAATAATCAGCATTCCGATTATGACCACGTGTAATTCGGCGGCTAGATTATGAGTGTTGCACTAATTGTTACGGGTGACCGCTAAGGATTATATATTGCGGATTTTTGCACATATCGGAAGTAGTGCACGTATTATGAGTTGAAAGTAAATGTGTTAGATTGAGCGCAATTTAATTTAACGCATGTCGGGTTATTGTAACTTCTAGAGCTCTAGTCAATTTTTACGGTCAACTAAAAAGTAGCATAAAAACATAAAAAATACATTGTACAGTACAATTACACTCATAATAACACCATCTTTTAAAAAAGCTATTGCATTAAAATGTTATAAAGGGCTCAAATATATGAGGTCTCAGGAACTAGACTGCAAAGGGCTAACATAGAGATACATACATACACATGTCTAAATATGTATATATATGTGTGTTTATATTTAATTTTGTATTTAAATGTGTATATATGTTTTTACATATACACATATTAACACATAAATACATATATATATATATATATATATATACACACAGTATATATAAGTGCATTGTTGCCCTTTGCAGTTCAAGTAGCTGAAAACGTCAAAAATCATATTCATGCAATATTCATGAGAGACTTAGCATTCTATTTACTGACCCCAGAGCCTAGGATGTGTATTACATATCAGGAGTGCATGCCTTTAAGCCAGCACTCCTAAGGGTTGGGTGAGATACATGGGCCAGGTTTGGCAGAAGTACCCTCTAACAATACCCCCAAGGGGACAAAAGAGTGGGATAATCTCAGTGGCACCTGGAGTGGGCTAATATGGGTTGTCACTCAATAATAGATACATACATCCATACACCTTGGAGTGTAAGACCAAAACAATTGGGACTGAATGGCCTACCATATATATGTGAGAGGCTAGGATCGTATATAAAATATGTATACAGCAGGCTGATTATATGACCTATAAGTTCTTGTGTGCATAACTTTATGTCATCACTTCTAATATGGTCCTACTGTTGTAATATGATCCCATCTAATAAGTAAAGTCCATTCCAGAACAGAAACCACAGCAAATAAGATAGAGAATGAACAAAGCACCTGTAATTGCTTGTTTTTAAGTGAATTTAATTTTAGGAATTTAGGATAACATTGTATATAGGATAGGAATAAGTATTGTTTTGGCATAATTACGAAATGCCTTTGTTTGTATCACAATGTTGAAGAACTTTTAGATGTGTTACAATTAGGCTAAAACGGCACATCAATATGGTGATTATATTTGATAATGCACTATTAGTGTACATTTATCTGTAAAATTATGCTTTCACAAGCAGTGAAAGAAACAGTTACACTATCGTTAGTATGAGAGCAATACCAAATTAACGAAGTGTGCTGTGTATTTACCTGTCAAATGGTAACCATGGTTAAATTTATTAGCTATATGCACAGCATTACAGCACAATGAATAACGTGTTTCACTTAAGTTCCAATCTCTCTGACATATGCAATATTGCTAACAGAGATGATCATGTAGCACTGCTGCTACTTTTGTGCACATACGATGTCTACAAATGATGTTTAGTTACAATGTTAAGAATTTCTATGTTTTTGTATATCCAGAAGTGACGTAATCGCACTTCCGGTTTAACGAAACAGTGGAACACAAGTATTTTGAGTAATTATGAGAACTATATATTTGTGTATTGCACACACTATTGTCATTCTGATGAAGGAGAGTTGATCTCTGAAAACATTCAATACATTTATTTTTTCTTGTAAAAACCCTGAGAGTGCATTCGTTGGAGGATATATATATATATACATATATATATATATATATATATATATATATATATATATATATATATAGCCAAACAACATCATGTATATACATAGAAATATGCATTTAAGAATAGATAGAACATATTCTGCTCTGTGAAGTACGCGAGTAAGGGTGCTTTTTCCCCCACTTTTTCCACTTCATTGAAGTCTATGAGCTAGCTAATGGTGCACTAACTGCTGTGCGCAAGCGATATGGGGTATTTTGTGTCTCTTTGCGCGTGTCTGAAATAGTGCGCTTATTACGAGTTGAAAGTAAAAAGCTTTACAAAACACATAAAAACACCACATTTAAAATTACAGTTACACTCATAACAACACTGTGTAAAAAAAAAATATTTTAAAAAAATTGCATTCAAAAGTTATAAGGGGTGAAAGATATGAGGTCTCACGAGGTGTAAGAAAAAAAGACAGGCAAAGGGCTTTAACATAGAGATACATACATATACATGTCTAAATATGTATATGTGTGTACATATGTATTATTGTGTTTTATTGTATATTTACTGTTCATATTTAACATTTCAATGTTCTTCACTTACAGGAAAATTACCTATTTATTATTAAATACTGTACATATTTTTTATATATATATATATATATATATATATATACAGTAAAGTAAAACTGAATCCAACTGACGGCCTCCGTTGTTGAAAGTGATCCAAGAACAGCCGGCACACAGGAAATTTTTCAAACTCCGATTTATTCAACAATATCTGTATATACCAACATCCTGCATATCTATTCCTATAGATATATAGGTATAAGTACGTATTTTAGATGAACAGTATCAAATATAGAGAAAAATATATTTAATAATAAAAAGTACATTTATTTCTATATGAAAAAACAGGAATCTAAAATAGGCTTTTTGCACATTGTGTTTCGTGATTTAGATCTTAACGCGATCAGGTTAGCTTACATAAAAACTTACACCTAGATTATGAGTTTTGCATTACAGTTTTAACGCTGAAAAAATGGCCATTTCAGTGTTAAAACCGTAATGCAGCCATTACGAGTCTTGTTGGTATAGCTTTACTGCAAGCATTTTAGCCTGTAACGCAGTCAATCCCGCACTCAAAAAAATGACGTTTTTGTGTGGGATTTCCATAGCGCCGGTTATACAGGTTGTGCGGTGAGGCTAAAATGCTTGCTTTCCAGGCTATACCGGCACAATCTGTTCCTCTATCTGAAACCAGCAGTTATGAGTTTTACGCAACAAAAATGTTACACAAAACTCATAACTAAAATGTTACAAAGTACACTAACACCCATAAACTACCTATTAACCCCTATTCTGCTGCCCTCCCGCATTGCAAACACTATTTAAAACTTATTAACCCCATATCTGCTGCTCCCGACATCGCCGCAACTAATAAAAGTTATTAACCCCTATTCCACCGCTCCCCGACATCGCCACCACTATAATAAAGTTATTAGCCCCTATTCCCCCGCACCCCAACATCGCCATACAACACTATAATAAAGAAATTAACCCCATTTCGCCGCTCCCCGACGTCGCCGCCACTAAATAAAGTTATTAACCCCTAAACCTCTGGCCTCCCACATCACCGCCACTAAATAAACCTTTTAACCCCAAAACTGCCAGCCCCCCACATCGCAAAAAACTAAATTAAACTATTAACCCCTAAACCTAACAACCCCCTAACTTTAAATTAAAATTATATCCCTTAAAATAAATAAAAACTTACCTGTAAATTTAATTTTTTTTTAAATTTTTTAACAATTAACCTAACATAACTATAACCTGCTGTCAGACAGAGCAGGAGCGAGCTGCACTTAATATTATGGCGCGGTCGGGCCGGGCTGTGACTATACAGCTGGCCCGATGCGCTGTGTAAAAAAAACAGACCCGCTCAGCAGAGAGCAGAGAGCGGGTCTGTAAAACGGGCATATTTTAAAAAAAATTAAAAGGGAAAAACAGGTTTTATATCGACAGCACTAAAATAATGTTATATAATTCTGCACTATGTGCAGAATTATATAACATTATTTTTTAGGTTTACTGACACTTTAAATACAGGAAATTATTTTTCTTTTTAACTGCCCGCTACTGTTTCATATAAACATTTTCTAGATTAAAAATGTTGGATATATATATACAGTATATAAATACATAGAACATATTCTGCTGTGTGCAGAACACTGGGATGTGAAACATTTACAGTAAAAATATTTATTACCTTTATCAAAAATGAATATTGCATAAATATGTTTTTTCATGTTTTCATCTACTTAACTGCAAAGGGCTCCAATACACTTATATATACTGTATGTCTTTATATGTGTACATGTGTATTTATGTGTTTACTAGTCCTAAAGCCAATGTACACGGGCCATTTTTTGCAGTACAGCAGTCCCACCCCTCTATTTTGCTCTCTCTCTTCCCCCTCTCTTTTGCTCTCTCTCCCTCCTCTCTTTTGCTCTCTCTCCCCCTCTCTTTTTCTCTCTCCCCCCCTCTCTTTTGCTCTTTATCCCCCCTCTCCTTTGCTCTCTCTTCCCCCTCTCTTTTGCTCTCTCTTCCCCCTCTCTTTTGCTCTTTCTCCCCCCTCTCTTTTGCTCTCTCTCCCCCCTCTCTTTTGCTCTGACTTCCCCCTCTCTTTTGCTCTTTCTCTCCCTCTCTTTTGCTCTTTCTCCCCCTCTCTTTTTCTCTCTCTCCCCCTCTCTTTTGCTCTCTCTCCCACTCTCTTTTGCTCTTTCTACCCCTCTCTTTTGCTCTCTCCCCCTCTCTTTTGCGTTCTCTCTCCTCTCTTTTGGTCTCTCTCTCTCCCCCTCTCTTTTGCACTCTCTCTCACCTTCTCTTTTGCCTGCTCTCTCTCACCTCTCTTTTGCTTGCTCCCTCTTTTCCCCCTCTCTTTTGCTCTCTCTCCCCCCTCTCTTATGCTCTCTTTCCCCCCTTTCTTTTGCTCTCTCTCACCCTCTCTTTTGCACTCTCTCCCCTCTCTTTTGCTCCCTCTCTCCCCCCTCTCTTTTTCGCTCTCTCCCCCCTCTCTTTTGCTCTTTCTCTCCCCACATATCTTTTGCTCTTTCTCTCTCTCCCTCTCTCTTTTGCTCTCTCTCTCTCCCCCTCTTTTTTGTTCTCTCTCTCCCCCCTCTCTTTTGATATCTCTCACCCCTCTCTTTTGATCTCTCTCCCCCCTCTCTTTTGCTCTCTCTCTCGGTCTACCCCTTCTCTTTTGCTCTCTCTCTCCCCATCTTTTGCACTCTCTCTCACCCTTCTCTTTTACTCTCTCTCTCACCCCTCTCTTTTGCTCTCTCTCACCCCTCTTTTGCTCTAAATCTCCCCTCTTGTGCTGCTCTCTCATGCAGACACTCAGACAGCCACGGCAGCTCCCGCCGGCCCCACCCCATCATGCTCAGACTCCGCCCCTTCACACCCAGCTCCGCCCCCTTCATGATACGGCTCCGCCTCTTCACGGCCGGACGGCTCCACTCCCTTCACGGATTAGGTGCCACTGTCAGCAGCCAGCCCAGGTCAGTTTGTTGAAGGCCAGTTGTGTTTGTCGTTGTGCAGTCTCTACTGCGCATGACAGCTTCGGACAAACATACTTGGTCTTTTATATTATAGGATATGTGTATACCTGTCTATAAATACATATATACACATATGTAAACACACACACACACATATATATATATATATATATATATATATATATATATACATACATATACATCTTTAGACATGTATATGTATGTATATCTATGTTAAAGCCCTTTGCCTGCTTTTTTTTCCTAACACCTGAGACCTCATATTTTTGAGCCCTTATAACTTTTTTGTGCTGTTTTTTTTTTTTTTAAATAATTTTATTAGATAGTGTTATTATGAATGTAAGTATTTTTCTGCAACTTTTTTGTTTTGCAAAACAGTTAACCAGAGCTCTGAAGATACAGTAATCATTCTAGCGTACATTGTGATTACGCTCAAGCGATTGCGTTTACTTTCAACTTGTAGTACCAGCGGTAAACCCCTTATCGCTCACGCACAAACGTTTGCTCTCCACTAGTAATCTGGCCCATTGTAAGGTAACTTTTATATTTCATCTACATTTTTATATTACATTACATCATTTTTAAGGGTTAAGTTATCTACTGCCAAGTTAAAACTCTGGCAAGAAAGTTCTTACTGCTTGGAAATTATTTAATTAGCTCAAGGTCCTGGATAAAATATATCTTTAGGATCTGGGATATTGTCTGTCTGATTTCAGCTTACATATTTTTAGCATGACTTCATAACAATTAACATTATCAACTAATTATATTAAAAATATGGAAACCGCCCAATGTTGCTCATGCTGGTAAAATCTTGGAAAGCAAAGGTAAATATAAGTGTCTAAAATGTTTTAGTATTTGCGATGCTAATGGTGTGTTTCAAAGATATCTGTGTCACAAGATAATTTAAAGTATATTAATCTGAATGACCCTTATTGCCTGTCTATTTGAGTGGGACGCTATCTTCTAACTTCAGACTAGGTGAGTAGAAGTAAGTTCTTTCCAGTTCTTTCCAGTACCAACTCAAAGAGCTGGTTATATTTTTTGCTGCTGAAATAAACACATGAAAGGTTAGATATATAATTATTGTTACCACCCTTCCTATTCATTTACAAAAGATTATAAAGTACATCTTTTTAGTTTTTAAATTGGATGATTAAAGCTGGGAAAGACTAAATATCAAGTATAATCAACAAAGAATTTGCCTATTTTTGAAAAGAGAAGATGTGCAGAGTCACATTATTACCTTTCACCTAGATTACGAGTTTTGCGGTACGGCTATACTGCTGACAAAATTGGCCATTGCGTGTGGAATGGCTTGTAACGAATATTACGAGTCACGGCGGTATAGGCGGTAAGGCAAGAATTTTAGCCTTAACGCAACCCTCCATTCCACACTCAAAAAATTACGTTTGAGTGCGGGATTTTCCATAGCGCCATATTACAGGTTGTGCGGTCCGGCTAAAATGCTTGCGTTACAGCCTATATCGACACAATCTATTCCACAATCTGAGACCAGTAGTTATGGATTTTGCAAAACAAAAATGTTTCACAAAACTCATAACTAAAATGTTACAAAGTACACTTCACCCATAAACTACCTATTAACCCCTAAATCGCTACCCTCCCGCATCGCAAACACTATATTAAACCTATTAACCCATAATCTGCCGCCCACCTACATCACCGACACTAAAATAAACCTATTAACCCCTAAACCGCCGACCACCCACATCACCAACACTATGTAAACCTATTAACCCCTAAACCGCTGCCCCCCCACATCGTAACTAATAAACTAAACCTATTAACCCCTAAACCGCCAGCCCCCCACATCGCAAAGCACTAAATAAAACTATTAACCCCTAAAGCTAACATCCCCCCTAACTTTAAATTAAAAGTCACAATATAACTATCTAAAAATTAAAAAAAACTTACCTGTGAAATAAAAAAAACTAAAATGAAACTACAAATTAACCTAAAATTACTATTCTAATAAAATAAAAAAAACTACTAACTAAAAAACTTAAATTACATGGTTAAAAAACCCTAACACTACGAAAAAATAGAAAACCTAAATTACAAATTTAAAAAAAACGAATACTACGAAAAAATAAAAAAAATCTAACATTGCAAAAAATAAGCACTAAAATTAAGAAAAATAAAAAAAAACTCTAAGCTTACAAAAATAATAAACGAAATGATCAAAAATAAAAACAATTACACCTAATCTAATAGCCCTATAAAAATAAAAAAATAAAAAACAAAATAAAAACACCCCATAACCTACAATAAACGTAAAAGGGCCTTTTGTAGGGCATCGCCCTAAGTTAAACAGCTCTTTTACAGACAAAAAATTACAAAGTCCCACAAAAAGTAAAACCCCCCACCCAACCAACCAAAAAACCTAAGTCTAAATAAAACCTAAGTTACCCATTGCTACTAAAGGGGCTTTTGTATGGGCATTGCCCTTAAAAGGGCATTCAGCTCTTTTACAGTGCCCATCCCTAATCTAAAAAAAACCCCACTTTAAAAAAAAACAAAAAACCTAACACTAACCCCATAAAATCTACTCACGGTTCCTGAAGTCGGAACATCCATCTTCATCCAGGCGGTGAAAAGTCTTTTTTCAGATGGCAACATCTTCATCCATCGCGGGTTCATCTTCTTTCTTCATCCCGGTGTTGTGGAGTTGTGGAAGCGCGGTGCTTCTTTGCCGGCGGCGCTTACATCCAGTGTGGAGGATCCTCTTCATACTTTCACCGCTGTTCACTGAAGCTTGAATGCAAGGTACCCGTTTAAAAATGGGGTACCTTGCATTTCTATTGGCTGACATTTTCAAATCAGCCAATAGGATGAGAGCTACAGAAAATCTATTGGCTGTTCAAATCAGCCAATAGGATGTCAGTAGCTCTCATTCTATTGGCTGATTTGAAAATGTCAGCCAATAGGAATGCAAGGTACCACATATTTAAATGGGTACCTTACATTCAAGCTTCAGTGTACGGCGGTGACCGTATGAAGAGGATGCTCCACGCTGGATGTCCGCGCCGCCAGCGACGATGCTCTGCGCCTCCACAGCTTCGCACCTCCACAGCTCTGCGACACTGGGATAAAGATAGAAGATGGTCCCGTCTGGATGAAGACTTCTTGCCGCCTGGATGAGGGTGGATGACCGGACTTCAGGAACCGTGAGTAGATATTATGGGGTTAGTGTTAGTTTTTTTTGTGTTTTTGGGGGTGTTTTTTTTTTTAGATTACGGCTTTGGGCAGTGTGAAAGAGCTTAATGCCCTTTTAAGGGCAATGCCCTTACAAATGCCCCGTTAGGGGCAATGGATAGCTTAGGTTTTTCTTAGATTTAGCTATTTTATTTTGGGGTGTTGGTTGGGTGGGGGGACTTTGTAATATTTTAATGTAAAAGAGCTGTTTAACTTAGGGCAATGCTCTACAAAAGGCCCTTTTAAGGGCTATTGGTAGTTTATTGTTAGGTTAGAGGGTGTTTTTTTGGGGGGGGGGTATTTTTATAGGGCTATTAGATTAGGTGTAATTTTGTTTTTATTTTTGATAATTTTGTTTATAATTTTTTGTAATCTTAGAGTTTTTTATTTATTGTATTTTTAGTGTTTATTGTTTTTTGTAATGTTAGATTATTTTTTTTTCGTAGTATTAGGTTTATTTAAATTTGTAATTTAGGTTTTTTAATTGGTAGGTTTTTTATTTTCTTAGAATAGTAATGTTAGGTTAATTTATAGTTTAATGTTAGTTTTTTTTTTATTTCACAGGTAAGTTTTTATTTATTTAAAGATAGTTATAGTTTAACTTTTAATTTAAAGTTAGGGGGTGCTAGGTTTAGGGGTTAATAGTTTAATTTAGTGTTTTGCGATGTGGGTGTCCGGTGGTTTAGGGGTTAATAGTTTTTTTTAGTGTCGGCAATGTCGGGGAGCAGCGGATTAGGTGTTAATCCCTTTATGTAGAGTCGGTGATGTCGGGGAGCGGCTGATTAGGGATTTATAACTTTATTTAGGTGTCGGCGAAGTTGAAGAGTGGCGGATTAGGGATTTATAACTTTATTTAGGTGTCGGCGATGTCGGGGGGCGGCGGTTTAGGGTTAATAACTTTATTTAGTGTTGATGATGTCGGGGGCAGCGGTTTAGGGGTTAATAACTTCATTTAGTGTCGGGGATGGCAGATTAGGGATGTTTAGACAAGGGGTTTATGTTAGGGTGTTAGGTTTAAACGTAACTTTCTTTCCCCCATACATATCAATGGGGTTGCGTTACGGCGATTTGCAATTTTTTTCGAACACTCTCTCCCCATTGATGTCTATGGAGGAAAGCGTGCACGAGCACGTAAACTCAGCCCTTGACTTTTGTGCGGTATGGAGCTTAACTTACCATAATGCACAGCACAAGGAGGTTTTTCAGTAACTCGTAATGGCAGCGCTATGGAAAGTGCGGTAACACTCATTTTATTGCGTTATTTACGCACCCAGTATAGCGCAATACTCATAATCTAGCCATTTGTGAAGCACAAAAATAATATTTTTTGACTGTGTTGCTATAACAACTATAATGCAGGATGGATTATATTTGTTTTTATACCAATGCAGTTGAAGTATTTAAACTGCAATGAGGCTAAGTGAGTCTTCTATAATTCTGTTGGCACCTATGGCCAAGCACTGGCATTGCTAAAGATGGTGCCAGGAATGACCTCCCCAGCCTGAACCTTACTCCATGGTCTAACGTTGAGCTTGTGATGCTGTGTGCACCACTGAGATAAAATGACAGGTAGTTTCACTCAAAAATGCAGACAGGGAGTGAGGATAAGGCAGATAATGAGGGAACTGCCCTCCCCTAGAGTGGAGCTTCACAACTTCAGTAGACAATTGTAAGTAATTTCATTAGTAAGTTAAAATCCATTTAGCATAAAGATTTTAGATGTTGAAAAAAAAAGTTATTTTTCCACCTCATTTAAAAATAAAACTTCTTTCATAGACCCTAGACACTGTTCCTAATAGATAATTTGGCACTTATGATGAGGATTACAGGCTTCAATCAAGACTGACGATCATCAGTACCAACAATGAAACAAGATTGTAGGCAGGGTGCTACAGTTGCTTTGAGGTCACATTGGTCGGGTTAATGCATTTTAGACATTGATCTATTAAGCAGTGGAAGGTCTTCAACTGAGTTGTGATGGGGACTTCAGTTGGGTGGTGGTTATATCAGGCATCCATTTGGTTGTGCAGTTTCTTGTTATGGAGTATAAAGGTTTTGCTCAGTACAAAAAGTGGTTAGGGTACTAGGGAATTTATGAAGTACAAGAGGTAAATGCACAGGGCTATCAATATAAGGAGAAGTATTGTTGCATCAATGGAATTAATGCACAAAAGGAAATTGCAAGCTATGTGGGGAATGGCTATCATCTTCCATGCTGGCGAGTCAACATTTTATACTAAAATGGATGTCAATGATTACAGACGGATCTGTAAAATTAACAATCCAAATTGTATCTAGACCTTTATTTTTTTATGAGGTTGATGTGAGATAATAAAAATACTTAGGGGCCTATTTATTAAAGGCCTGTTGGACATGATCCGACATTGCGAATCATGTCCGACAGACCTCGCTTAATGCGGAGAGCAATATGCTCTCCGCATTCAGCAATGTACCAGCAGCTCTTGTGAACTGCTGGTGCAACGCCGCCGCCTGCAGATTTGTGGCCAATCGGCCGCTAGCAGGGGGGGTGTCAATCAACCCGATCGTATTTGGGCGGACAGGTTATGGTTTAGACCGCTGCTTCATAACTGGTGAAGGCTCGCCAGAAACACAGGGCTTCTAAGCTCCATACGGAGCTTGATAAATATGCCCCTTATTATTTATTGCAACTGATTTATTAAGTCGATATATTTACTGGGAGATATGCATTCAAATAAATAATGTTTTGCTTGTAATGGATGAGTCTGGATTTTTTTCTTCACTATTAAATAGAACAACATGATTGCAAGACAACTAAGAACCATCATTGTCCTTGAAAGAAATATTTAGATTCATCTTTATAAGCTGCCAATTAGAATAATTTATGCACTCTTACTTTGTGTACTCAGCCCAACAGAATTTGGTGGAGCTTTACAAATAAATAATAATAATAATTTTCATTACTAGCAATAAAAATATAAGTTAAGGCTAAAGTTTAATGGGAAAAAGTAGTTATGAGTGTATTTCAATACTGAATAGGAGGATTTTTGTCATCCACTTGAATTAACAAAAATTCTTCTAGAAAAATATATTACTGTAACTCAGCACGTTTATGTGGAGCATATGTGTATATGCACCTACAATGAAACACCACACATAAGTTTAGCATTACATTACATTAAAAATATGAAGAAACATAATTTATGCTTACCTGATAAATTTATTTCTCTTGTAGTGTATCCAGTCCACGGATCATCCATTACTTATGGGATATTAACTCCTCCCCAACAGGAAGTGCAAGAGGATTCACCCAGCAGAGCTGCTATATAGCTCCTCCCCTAACTGCCATTACCAGTCATTCGACCGAAAACATGCAGAGAAAGGAAAACCATAGGGTGCAGTGGTGACTGTAGTTTAATGGAAAAATTACCTGCCTTAAAGTGACAGGGCGGGCCGTGGACTGGATACACTACAAGAGAAATAAATTTATCAGGTAAGCATAAATTATGTTTTCTCTTGTTAAGTGTATCCAGTCCACGGATCATCCATTACTTATGGGATACCAATACCAAAGCTAAAGTACACGGATGACGGGAGGGACAGGCAGGCTCTTTATACGGAAGGAACCACTGCCTGAAGAACCTTTCTCCCAAAAACAGCCTCCGAAGAAGCAAAAGTGTCAAATTTGTAAAATTTGGAAAAAGAATGAAGAGAAGACCAAGTTGCAGCCTTGCAAATCTGTTCAACAGAAGCCTCATTCTTAAAGGCCCAAGTGGAAGCCACAGCTCTAGTAGAATGTGCTGTAATTCTTTCAGGAGGCTGCTGTCCAGCAGTCTCATAGGCTAACCGTATTATGCTACGAAGCCAAAAGGAGAGAGAGGTAGCCGAAGCTTTTTGACCTCTCCTCTGACCAGAATAAACGACAAACAGGGAAGACGTTTGTCGAAAATCCTTAGTTGCCTGTAGATAAAATTTCAGGGCACGGACTACATCTAGATTGTGTAGCAGACGTTCCCTTTTTCGAAGAAGGATTAGGACACAAAGATGGAACCACAATCTCTTGATTGATATTCCTGTTAGTGACCACCTTAGGTAGGAACCCAGGTTTAGTACGCAGAACTACCTTGTCTGAATGAAAAATCAGATAAGGAGAATCACAATGTAAGGCAGATAACTCAGAGACTCTTCGAGCCGAGGAAATCGCCATTAAAAACAGAACTTTCCAAGATAACAACTTGATATCAATGGAATGAAGGGGTTCAAACGGAAACCCCCTGTAAAACATTAAGAACTAAGTTCAAACTCCATGGTGGAGCAACAGTTTTAAACACAGGCTTGATCCTAGCTAAAGCCTGACAAAAAGCTTGAACGTCCGGAACTTCTGACAGACGTTTGTGTAAAAGAATGGACAGAGCTGAAATCTGTCCCTTTAAGGAACTAGCGGATAAACCCTTTTCTAAACCTTCTTGTAGAAAAGACAATATCCTCGGAATCCTAACCTTACTCCATGAGTAACTCTTGGATTCGCACCAATATAAGTATTTGCGCCATATCTTATGGTAAATCTTTCTGGTAACAGGCTTCCTAGCCTGTATTAAGGTATCAATAACTGACTCAGAAAAACCACGTTTTGATAAAATCAAGCGTTCAATTTCCAAGCAGTCAGCTTCAGAGAAATTAGATTTTGATGTTTGAAGGGACCCTGGATCAGAAGGTCCTGTTTCAGAGGTAGCAACCAAGGTGGACAGGATGACATGTCCACTAGATCTGCATACCAAGTCCTGCGTGGCCATGCAGGCGCTATTAGAATCACTGATGCTCTCTCCTGTTTGATTCTGGCAATCAATCGAGGAAGCATCGGGAAGGGTGGAAACACATAAGCCATCCCGAAGGTCCAAGGTGCTGTCAAAGCATCTATCAGAAGAATGAAGAGAAGACCAAGTTGCAGCCTTGCAAATCTGTTCAACAGAAGCCTCATTCTTAAAGGCCCAAGTGGAAGCCACAGCTCTAGTAGAATGTGCTGTAATTCTTTCAGGAGGCTGCTGTCCAGCAGTCTCATAGGCTAACCGTATTATGCTACGAAGCCAAAAGGAGAGAGAGGTAGCCGAAGCTTTTTGACCTCTCCTCTGACCAGAATAAACGACAAACAGGGAAGACGTTTGTCGAAAATCCTTAGTTGCCTGTAGATAAAATTTCAGGGCACGGACTACATCTAGATTGTGTAGCAGACGTTCCCTTTTTCGAAGAAGGATTAGGACACAAAGATGGAACCACAATCTCTTGATTGATATTCCTGTTAGTGACCACCTTAGGTAGGAACCCAGGTTTAGTACGCAGAACTACCTTGTCTGAATGAAAAATCAGATAAGGAGAATCACAATGTAAGGCAGATAACTCAGAGACTCTTCGAGCCGAGGAAATCGCCATTAAAAACAGAACTTTCCAAGATAACAACTTGATATCAATGGAATGAAGGGGTTCAAACGGAAACCCCCTGTAAAACATTAAGAACTAAGTTCAAACTCCATGGTGGAGCAACAGTTTTAAACACAGGCTTGATCCTAGCTAAAGCCTGACAAAAAGCTTGAACGTCCGGAACTTCTGACAGACGTTTGTGTAAAAGAATGGACAGAGCTGAAATCTGTCCCTTTAAGGAACTAGCGGATAAACCCTTTTCTAAACCTTCTTGTAGAAAAGACAATATCCTCGGAATCCTAACCTTACTCCATGAGTAACTCTTGGATTCGCACCAATATAAGTATTTGCGCCATATCTTATGGTAAATCTTTCTGGTAACAGGCTTCCTAGCCTGTATTAAGGTATCAATAACTGACTCAGAAAAACCACGTTTTGATAAAATCAAGCGTTCAATTTCCAAGCAGTCAGCTTCAGAGAAATTAGATTTTGATGTTTGAAGGGACCCTGGATCAGAAGGTCCTGTTTCAGAGGTAGCAACCAAGGTGGACAGGATGACATGTCCACTAGATCTGCATACCAAGTCCTGCGTGGCCATGCAGGCGCTATTAGAATCACTGATGCTCTCTCCTGTTTGATTCTGGCAATCAATCGAGGAAGCATCGGGAAGGGTGGAAACACATAAGCCATCCCGAAGGTCCAAGGTGCTGTCAAAGCATCTATCAGAACCGCTCCCGGATCCCTGGATCTGGACCCGTAACGAGGAAGCTTGGCGTTCTGTCGAGACGCCATGAGATCTATCTCTGGTTTGCCCCAACGTCGAAGTATTTGGGCAAAGACCTCCGGATGAAGTTCCCACTCCCCCGGATGAAAAGTCTGACGACTTAAGAAATCCGCCTCCCAGTTCTCCACTCCCGGGATGTGGATTGCTGACAGGTGGCAAGAGTGAGACTCTGCCCAGCGAATTATCTTTGATACTTCCATCATTGCTAGGGAGCTTCTTGTCCCTCCCTGATGGTTGATGTAAGCTACAGTCGTGATGTTGTCCGACTGAAACCTGATGAACCCCCGAGTTGTTAACTGGGGCCAAGCCAGAAGGGCATTGAGAACTGCTCTCAATTCCAGAATGTTTATTGGTAGGAGACTCTCCTCCTGATTCCATTGTCCCTGAGCCTTCAGAGAATTCCAGACAGCGCCCCAACCTAGTAGGCTGGCGTCTGTTGTTACAATTGTCCAGTCCGGCCTGCTGAATGGCATCCCCCTGGACAGATGTGGCAGAGAAAGCCACCATAGAAGAGAATTTCTGGTCTCTTGATCCAGATTCAGAGTAGGGGACAAGTCTGAGTAATCCCCATTCCACTGACTTAGCATGCACAATTGCAGTGGTCTGAGATGTAGGCGTGCAAAGGGTACTATGTCCATTGCTGCTACCATTAAGCCGATCACCTCCATGCATTGAGCTACTGACGGGTGTTGAATGGAATGAAGGACACGGCATGCATTTTGAAGCTTTGTTAACCTGTCTTCTGTCAGGTAAATCTTCATTTCTACAGAATCTATAAGAGTCCCCAAGAAGGGAACTCTTGTGAGTGGAAAGAGAGAACTCTTCTTTTCGTTCACCTTCCATCCATGCGACCTTAGAAATGCCAGTACTAACTCTGTATGAGACTTGACAGTTTGAAAGCTTGAAGCTTGTATCAGAATGTCGTCTAGGTACGGAGCTACCGCAATTCCTCACGGTCTTAGTACCGCCAGAAGAGCACCCAGAACCTTTGTGAAGATTCTCGGAGCCGTAGCTAATCCGAATGGAAGAGCTACAAACTGGTAATGCCTGTCTAGAAAGGCAAACCTTAGATACCGGTAATGATCTTTGTGAATCGGTATGTGAAGGTAAGCATCCTTTAAATCCACTGTGGTCATGTACTGACCCTTTTGGATCATGGGTAAAATTGTCCGAATAGTCTCCATTTTGAACGATGGAACTCTTAGGAATTTGTTTAGGATCTTTAAATCCAGGATTGGCCTGAAAGTTCCCTCTTTTTTGGGAACCACAAACAGATTTGAGTAAAACCCTTGTCCCTGTTCCGACCGTGGAACTGGATGGATTACTCCCATTAATAAAAGCTCTTGTACGCAGCGTAGAAACGCCTCTTTCTTTATTTGGTTTGTTGACAACCTTGACAGATGAAATCTCTCTCTTGGGGGAGAGTATTTGAAGTCCAGAAGGTATCCCTGAGATATTATCTCTAGCGCCCAGGGATCCTGGACATCTCTTGCCCAAGCCTGGGCGAAGAGAGAAAGTCTGCCCCCCACTAGATCCGTTCCCGGATCGGGGGCCCTTAATTCATGCTGTTTTAGGGGCACCAGCAGGTTTCCTGGCCTGCTTGCCCTTGTTCCAGGACTGGTTAGGTCTCCAGCCTTGTCTGTAGCGAGCAACAGATCCTTCTTGTTTTGGAGCAGAGGAAGTTGATGCTGCTCCTGCTTTGAAATTCCGAAAGGAACGAAAATTAGATTGTCTAGCCTTAGGTTTGGCTCTGTCTTGAGGCAGGGCATGGCCTTTACCTCCTGTAATGTCAGCGATAATTTCTTTCAATCCAGGCCCGAATAAGGTCTGCCCTTTGAAAGGTATATTAAGAAATTTAGACTTAGAAGTAACGTCAGCTGACCAGGATTTTAGCCACAGTGCTCTGCGCGCCTGAATGGCGAATCCAGAATTCTTAGCCGTAAGCTTAGTTAAATGTACTACGGCATCTGAAATAAATGAGTTAGCTAACTTAAGAGCTTTAAGTCTGTGTGTAATCTCATCTAATGGAGCTGATTCAAGTGTCCCTTCCAGAGACTCAAACCAAAATGCTGCTGCAGCCGTGACAGGCGCAATGCATGCAAGGGGTTGCAATATAAAACCTTGTTGAACAAACATTTTCTTAAGGTAACCCTCTAACTTTTTATCCATTGGATCTGAAAAGGCACAGCTATCCTCCACCGGGATAGTGGTACGCTTAGCTAAAGTAGAAACTGCTCCCTCCACCTTAGGGATCGTTTGCCATAAGTCCCGTGTGGTGGTGTCTATTGGAAACATCTTTCTAAATATCGGAGGGGGTGAGAACGGCACACCGGGTCTATCCCACTCCTTAGTAACAATTTCAGTAAGTCTCTTAGGTATAGGAAAAACGTCAGTACTCGACGGTACCGCAAAATATTTATCCAACCTACACATTTTTTCTGGTATTGCAACTGTGTTACAATCATTCAGAGCCGCTAACACCTCCCCTAGTAATACACGGAGGTTTTCCAGCTTAAATTTAAAATTTGAAATATCTGAATCCAATCTGTTTGGATCAGAACCGTCAGCCGCAGAATGAAGCTCTCCGTCCTCATGTTCTGCAAGTTGTGACGCAGTATCTGACATGGCCCTAACATTATCAGCGCACTCTGTTCTCACCCCAGAGTGATCACGCTTACCTCTTAGTTCTGGTAATTTAGCCAAAACTTCAGTCATAACAGTAGCCATATCCTGTAATGTGATTTGTAATGGCCGCCCAGATGTACTCGGCGCCACAATATCACGCACCCCCCGAGCGGGAGATGCAGGTACTGACACGTGAGGCGAGTTAGTCGGCATAACTCTCCCCTCGTTGTTTGGTGAAATGTGTTCAATTTGTACAGATTGACTTTTATTTAAAGTAGCATCAATACAGTTAGTACATAAATTTCTATTGGGCTCCACTTTGGCATTAGCACATATAGCACAGATGTCTTCCTCTGAATCAGACATGTTTAACACACTAGCAAATAAACTAGCAACTTGGAAATACTTTTCAAGTAATTTACTATAATATGAAAACGTACTGTGCCTATAAGAAGCACAGAAAGAGTTATGACAGTTGAAAGTTAATAAACTGAAAGGTTATAGCATCAAATCTTTGTAAAAAACACAATTTTAGCAAAGGCTTGTTCCCATTAGCGAAGGATAACTAACCCTGATAGCAGAAAAAAAAGTTACAGAAATAAACGTTTTTTATCACAGTCAACTACAATCTCACAGCTCTGCTGTGAATGATTACCTCCCTCAAAACAAGTTTTGAAGACCCCTGAGTTCTGTAGAGATGAACCGGATCATGCAGGAAATACAATGAGCTTCTGACTGAATTTTTTGACCTCCCCCTCACACACAACAGTGAGAGAGATCAGTAAACTGTCATAAATTAAATAAAACAACTGCCAAGTGGAAAAAATAATGCCCAAAACATTTTATTCACCCAGTACCTCAGAAAATGAAACGATTTTACATGCCAGCAAAAAACGTTTAACATAAATTAAGTGTTATTAAAGAGCCTGTTGCCAGTCCCTGCAAATTAGGCTAAAGTCTTATGCACACAGTATAATTCCAGTGAAGTGCCATTCCCCAGAATACTGAAGTGTAAAATATACATACATGACAGCCTGATACCAGTTGCTGCTACTGCATTTAAGGCTGAGTTTACATTATATCGGTATGGCAGAATTTTCTCATCAATTCCATTGTCAGAAAATAATAAGCTGCTACATACCTCTTTGCAGATTAATCTGCCCGCTGTCCCCTGATCTGAAGTTTACCTCTCCTCAGATGGCCGAGAAACAGCAATATGATCTTAACTACGCCGGCTAAAATCATAGTAAAAACTCAGGTAGATTCTTCTTCAAATTCTACCAGAGAAGGAATAACACACTCTGGTGCTATTATAAAATAACAAACTTTTGATTGAAGGTATAAAACTAAATATAATCACCATAGTCCTCTCACACATCCTATCTAGACGTTGGGTGCAAGAGAATGACTGTTAATGGCAGTTAGGGGAGGAGCTATATAGCAGCTCTGCTGGGTGAATCCTCTTGCACTTCCTGTTGGGGAGGAGTTAATATCCCATAAGTAATGGATGATCCGTGGACTGGATACACTTAACAAGAGAAAAAGGCTTTTTAAAATTCTAAATTTAAAGAAGCCCAGCAACATCAATTTTGGCAAACAACAGGAAAAGATCCCAGCAGGTATGAAGACTTGAAGAAAGTTGAAAAATTAACTTTTATTGTAATCCAATGTGTAAAAATGCATACAAAGTGACATAGGGCTAAGTTGCCCTGCCTCTTGCTGAAATCCAAACATCAGTTTTGTACATGCTGATAATATTAATTGGCACTTCATTCTAATGCAGATTGGCATATGGGTACTTCTTGTAAATGTTCATTGAGTGACAGGTACTGCTTCCTAATGTTCATGTGTTGGATTTATATGTAAGCAAGCGGGCATTGTTAGGAAGTACACAGCTGATACTGGTATGTTAATGAAACATTTGCACAGCATTTACTTCATATTTTGTCCAGGTAAATAATGGCTACAAGTTTAAATACTGCTCTTTCATCTGGATAAAAGAAACATTTTAGAGTACAGTATCTTGTGGGGATTTATTGACTCCTTACATTGGAGCTGCGTTTGTTTTTGATACTTTTTTACTAATTTTGGGGGGTTTCATTCTCTATTGTGACCTACTAAATCCAATAGTTAATTTACTATTTATTACACTTTACCAATAAGAAATTGTTTATTTATTAAACATTACAATATAATGTATACTATACTCTATTTATGCCATATACTGCTTGGTTTAGACGTATTTAATGTTACTATTTTAAAACTGTCTTCCCTTTTTCTTCATTGAAGTATCAGTCTTTTATACAGATCTTTACAAACACCTAATTAATCCCCACTGTTCAGTATCATAATATAAAAATTCACATATAGGCCAACTTTAACATGTGTGCAGTAACTTTCATTAACAATGCTTTTGTGTACTATAAAATACAAGTTGAAATTGTTGTTGATTTCCAAGGGATTAATTTTCCTTGATAAATCCGGTGCTCCAGTCTGACTTATCCCTAATTCATGACAAATCTGTAGGGTTTCACCTACAAATGGAAGGAACTAGAAGAAAAATCTCTAAGCCCCATAGTGAGCATACATCTTGAACACCACTTTATTAAACATGAATGACTGTGTTTCCTGTGTGTGGCGCCAAGGAAATATGCGAGTTGTGTTCTAATGAACAGCTTGCAGCTCCATTTTTGTCTCTTTTTTTCCAATAAATGTAACCATTATAATTTGGATTTAGAACAAATATGTTGTTTTTTTGTTTTGTTTATCTCTAAAATATTTTTTATTCTAGTTTAAAATAGATGATATAAGAAAACCACATTTTCCAGTTGTTATGTTGACATTTTATGGTGTACTACTTACATATATGATATATATAAATAATGTAAGTGCACCACTAAGTTTTTTTAATACATTTTAAATTATCGTTACACTCATAAGAGCACCATCTAATAAACAATTATTGGGAGAAAATTCAAAGCTATGATGTCTCAGGTGTTAGAAAAAAAGGCATCCAAAGGACTTTAATATAGAGATACATGTATATATATATATATATATATATATATATATATATATATATATATATATATATATATATATATATATCTATATGTGTGTACATATGCATTTATGTTTTTATATGTGCATATGTGTATTTACAGACATATATGCACATAATTTTATTTATATATATATATATATATAAATATATATATATGTATCAGAAGCAAAGGGTTTTCGTAATGTGAGCCACACCTAGGTGTGGGCCACACTGGAGGCGCAAAGAATATTAACACCTGTACGAGATAAGCTGCTGGAGTAAACAAAAGAGTCTGATCACACTACCCTTGCAGGTGATCACACCGTATAGGTATAGAGAAAAACAAAGTGGAGTTCACTACACAGCACTAATCCCACAATATATAGTGTACTATTTACATACACCTAGTGTGACAATATTATAGCGTAACTGTATCAAACAATGATTCCTACAGAGAGCGCATTGCTACAATGTTTTACTATAATTATTAGAAAGTAACTTATACGCTTATGATTTGTCAGCTATTATCTCAGTGTTACAGTTTCTGTTGTATAAAGAATTTAGAGTTCAAAATATGCTGAAAAAATCTTAAAACAGCAGGAGTGTTCTGTCTTCCAATGCAACGTTCAATAATGCAGACATAGAATGGCAACAATCCCAAATGGCCTCACAGGCTACTCACATTAGGTGACCTCAATCGTATGAGGTAAGGAACAGGCGTTTTGGATGTATTAGGATTCTGCGCTGATCCTCTGGTAGCAAGCTTGTGATCCTGTGCGTTGTCTCAGATAGAATTATGGTTCATCAGTTGGAGCCACAGCGCGAGGTATCTTTCAAATTTCTTCCCTCCTCAGGATCACCAATGCTGATGTCGGCAACAGTTCTTTGCCTCTTTAGTAACTCCAACGTTTATATAAAGGAAACAGACACAGCACATAGCATAATACTGTTTAAAAGTAACACAAATGTATTTGCAGATAGAGAATGATACTCACAAACGAGACCTCAGTTTGTATGAGGTATCAATATAGCATCTCATTTAAAAGGACCGTAGTCCCACACTGTGATAAAAGTTTCCACTTTAGTAGAATGTGATATTTGTAAAATATCTTTTAGCAGTCATATATTGACGTAAAAAGTATGAGCATGTAAAAACTATTTTGTGGTTGCGGCTTAACCAGAATCCCACACAGCCACTGTCTCGGTAATACTAGGGATGAGCAGCCAGATTCAACACTCAGCCTTACGCGTTTCAAAGTTTAAAACTTCTTCCTCAGAGGCATTGTTGAATCTGGTCTAGTGCAGCCATTTTTAAAACCTCCCGCTTAGCGGGGAGGGTGGGTGTGTGAACCGGCTGCTCATCCATTGGTCTGTTTTGTTACACCCCTCTTACGATCCGGGGTTTTTTTCAATCCGAAAGAATCATATAAGCAAAGAATCAGATTATTTCCAATGCGGCATGTTTAGAAATTCACTATAGTATAGTGTGAATCTTGCTAGAGAAACTTCTATTATCCTAGTTAATGAGTGTAATACTTAAATGTGTCGCATATTTTACTAACATCTGAATAGATGTGAAAAAATTGGAAAAATTTTATAAATACTCTGAATGGTCAATTGTCTAATCGGACATGAAAATAACTATCGACATGCATTTTATGGTGTTAATGTGAATATTACCATCGATAAAGATTGTCTCCATAATTATTAACTTTCACAGGGAATTAGTTATATACAGTGCAAGGAAATCTTAGATGTATCACATTCTTCTTTAGAGGACTTGCTGAGAAAATCAAGTGTATCCACGGTTTGTTTAACAAATTATATTGACACTGTTTATAGGCAGCCAAAGTGCCCTATGTGTAGTATGTTATCATCTGTTCTGAATGGTTAATCTATATTTCGTTTTATTTAGTTTTATTTTATTTTCCACAAATGGTATAGCCTATGAGTAGCCTTTTCTCTTAGAGCTGTTTATGTATGAATATATGGACCTGTGTAGATATTGTAAGGATTTTTTGCCCACAGCATTTACAAATTATAACAATTAATGTTATAAAAATGCTACAATATCTACATCTTTATTGAGCCCTCCTGGATGCAAGGTGTTAAATGCATGTATCCAGTAGGTTTCTCTTTGTCTCAATGTTCTAACTCTATCTCCCCCACTATGATTTTGTGAGATATGTTCAAGGATCGTTCCCTTTAAACATTTTGGATCTTTCTGATGATGTTTTCTGTAATGTTCTGAAAGGTTATGTCCTGTAAAGCCAGCTTCAATGTTTTTAATATGTTCTAATAATCTTGTTTTGAAAACTCTTTTGGACCTACCAATATACTGGAGTCCACAGCTGCATTCTAATAAATAAACACAAAACTCACTTTTGCAGTTAGTTAGAGTGTTTATTTTGCAGCTTTTATTGTTGGATTTGGATTGAACCACATGTGTTGGTTTATTCCCGTTATACGCGTGTGCACAGCCTTCACAATTTTTGCGGTTACATTTATAGAATCCTTGGCTGTTACTTTGTAGCCAGTTTTTTTGTTGTTTATTTCCTTTTAATTTACTGGGGGCCAGTATGTTTTTTAGAGATTTATTTTTTCTAAAGGTTACTATAGGGCAATCCCCTAGGTTATTCTTTAGAAATTTGTCCTGTTTCAGGACCGGCCAGTATTTTTTTAAAATTTGTTTGATTTCAGGGGCTGCCTCATTATATGTGGTGATAAAACCTGGATCTCTAATTCTTCTTTTGGTATTATTAGTTTTTTCTATGTTCTTAGTCTCTCGTATTCCCCCCTGATTTTTTGCTAAAAGATCTTCTCTATTCAAATTTCTAGCCTTTAAGTATGCAGTATCTACAATCTTTTTATTGTAGTTTTTACTAGCAAACTGTTGTTTTAATATGTTAGATTCCTTATCATAGTCTTCTAATTTCGAGCAGTTTCTTCTCAATCTCTGAAACTGCCCGAAAGGGATGTTTCGAACCCAAGACTTATGATGTCCGCTATCAGCTGGAAGGTAACCGTTACTGTCAGTTTCTTTCCTGTATAGTTTTGTTAAAATCTTGTCTTCTTCATGGAAGAGTACAAGATCCAAAAATTCTATTTCCAAGGGATTTGTTTTGTGTGTGAAGGACAGATTCATTGAGTTGGCATTTGCAAAATTCACAAAGTCTTTAATGGAGTCTTCACTACCATTCCAAATGAGTATAATATCGTCAATGAATCTGCCCCACCACACAATGTTATCCTTGAATTGGTTGTTGTTATAGATAAATTGATCCTCCCAGTGTCCCATATAGAGATTGGCATAGCTGGGGGCCATAATGGTCCCCATTGCTGTACCACTGATTTGGAGGTAATGTTCGCCTTCAAATTCAAAATAATTTCTCTCCAGAACAAATTTAGCACTATTTACAATGAATGTTTGTAGTTTATCGGAGAAATTGGTTTTCTCCCTTAATGTATATCTGAGTGTCTCAATTCCTTTTTGGTGGGGTATGTTTGTATACAGTGCTGATACATCCATAGTCACCCATCTATATTCAGAGTTCCATTTTATTTGTTCAATCTTTTTAATGGTGTCCATAGTATCTTTAAGATGAGATTTTAGTTGAGGAACTAGTGGATTAATATATTAGTCCACATATTCAGATAGCCTTGCCGTCAGTGAATTTATACCGGAGACAATAGGTCTTCCTGGGGGGTTTGTGGTGCTTTTATGCACCTTGGGGAGGTGATAGAATATTGCCGTTTTGGGATAAGGGTTGTTTAAATATTTAAATTCTTGGTCATTTAATATCCCATTATATCTGGCATCATCCAGAAGCTGTGTATATTCTCTTAAAAAAGTTTTTCTTGGGTCCCCTTTTAATTTTAGGTATGTCTTTTTATCTCCTACGAGATTAAAGGCTTCTTTCAAATAGTCAGATCGGTTTTGTAAAACCAAACCTCCCCCCTTATCTGCCTCACGTATTATGAGGTCATCATTATCTTTTATTTCATTGAGAATATTTTTTTCTTTTTTACTTAGGTTATCTTTTTTTATTTTGTAATTATTACAGAGGTCTATTAGGTCGTTTGAGACCAAATCATAGAACGTTGGAATACAGTTGCCTTTAGATTGTACTGGGAAGAAGGTAGATGGTAATTTTAAATTTGTATGTACATCGTTCTGTGATGGGAGTTCCTTATTTATGATATTGGACTCATTTTCTAATTCTTCAAGTACAATCAAAGCTTGTAGATCTTTATCTGTTAAGATAGAGGGGTCATCAGGAATTATTATAGCACTATCTTTTTTGCTTTTTTCAAAATGTCTCTGCAGGGTTAATTTTCTTATAAATTTGTGTAAATCAATAAAAAGAGTGAAAGAATTTGGCCCCTTTACGGGCGCAAATTTTAAACCCTTTCTCAACACATTTAGTTGTATTTCAGTAAATTGATATTTAGAAAGATTAAAAATCTTAACTAATTCTCTGCATTGAATCTTGTCTTGGATCTTTTTCTTTTGTTTTCTATGTCTAACCAGTTGTCCCCCTCTCTTTCCTCGCTTTGTTCTTTTCGTTTTCTTTGGTTTATTGGAGTCCAATTTTGATTGGATCTTCCTTCTATGTTTTGTGTATGCTGTCTGGTCTCTATAGAATTTTGAAAATTCCCTGATGGGGGTCCTTTTTGTTTTTGTGGAAAAAGATGGGGTCTGAAGTTTTTTGACTGATTATATCCTGAATATCTATAGTCATGATCATATTTATTTGAATTATCAAATCTTCTATATTCATTATAGGTATAGTGATCATTGTGAGTATCATAATTTCTGTTGTCCCTATAGTCCCTATTATATGGGTTCCTAAAATGATCGTGGTGTCGCTGGTTGGATCCATTTGTATTTTGATAGTAATTCTGTCTGTTTGGTATTCTCTCTCTCTCTCTGAATTGAACACTATTTTTTCTCCAAGGTGGAATATTTGACTGATTTTTGGTTTTAGATCTATTATCTCGTTTGTGTGTAGATAATATACTCTCCCTTCTACGTGTTGGTTCTATAGGGGTGCAAGGGGTAGTTACTGGGGTGTCTTCCCAGACTTCGTTCTCTTTTTCACTATCATTAGTTATTATTTGGTTTTCCAATTTAGACTCTTGGAGATCCCTCAAAAATTTATTTTTCTTTTTTGTTTCAATTATTTTATCCAGTCTTTCTAATTTCTTTTTATTGTTTTCATCTATTTCTTTGTACAGAACATCTTCTTTGTGGATTTCAAGAGTCTTTTGTAATTCAATTAGATCTTTGTTAATTTCCTTTATTTTAAACTGTCTGTATTTAATTAAAATGTTAACCAGTTTTAGGGAGCTCTCTTCCAGGGAGGTTTCCCATTCTGTGAGAAATTCAACCTCTTCTGGTTCAAATATAGTAGGTTTTGAGAGACGAAGTCCTCTTGGAATGAGGTTATATTTTATATATCTCTCAAGATTCACACTGTCATGCCAGTGGTTTAATTGTTTTTTACTTAATCTTTCTAATTTGTTAAACAAATCCTTGGGATCTATATCCCCATTTATTGGAATGTATTCATCTTCAGTTGAAATAGAGAGATTCTTTTGTCTAGTATTTAAATTAAAATAATTCCCAAAAATATGGTTAGTTGTTTCCATATTAAATATTAGTTATAGTATTAGATTCAAATGTTGGGTTAATGATATCTTATATAACCAACAAATGTGTGTGTCTAGGTGTTATTAATTGCTGCCAATATCCAAAGGGTATAAGTAAAATAAACGTGTATCAGAAGAATCTCTAAAATATTTTTTATTCTAGTTTAAAATAGATGATATAAGAAAACCACATTTTCCAGTTGTTATGTTGACATTTTATGGTGTACTACTTACATATATGATATATATAAATAATGTAAGTGCACCACTAAGTTTTTTTAATACATTTTAAATTATCGTTACACTCATAAGATCACCATCTAATAAACAATTATTGGGAGAAAATTCAAAGCTATGATGTCTCAGGTGTTAGAAAAAAAGGCATCCAAAGGACTTTAATATAGAGATACATGTATATATATATATATATATATATATATATATATATATATATATATACTGTACATATATATCTATATGTGTGTACATATGCATTTATGTTTTTATATGTGCATATGTGTATTTACAGACATATATGCACATAATTTTATTTATATATATATATATATAAATATATATATATATAAATATATATATATATATATATATATATATATATATATATATATATATATATATATACATACATACATACATATACAAACAGTCATGTGAAAAAGAAAGTACATTCTCTTTGAATTCTATTGTTTTACGTATCAGGACATTATAACAATTATTTGGTCCATAGCAGGTCTTAAAATTAGGTAATTACAACCTCAGATGAACAACAACAAATTACATATTACACAGTGTCATGATTTATTTAATAAAAATAAAGCCAAAATGGAGAAGCCATGTGTGAAAAGTACACCTTATGATTTAATAGCTTGTAGAACCACTTTTAGCAGCAATAACTTGAAGTAATCATTTCCTCTATGACTTTATCAGTCTCTCACATCATTGCGGAGGAATTTTGGCCCACCCTTCTCTACAATGTTGCTTCAGTTCATTGAGGTTTGCGGGCCTTGTTTATGCATAGCTCTCTTAAGGTCCTGCCACAGCATTTCAATTGGGATGAGATCGGAACTTTGAATAGGCCATTGCAACACATTGATTCTTTTTTTTCCCAGCTTTTCTGTTGTAGATTTGCTACATCAGATACATTTAGAAATATTAATTTAAGAACAAAAAGAGCATATTATGCTATGTGATTAACATTGGAATGTGAAATATTACTATTTTATCTCGGGTTAAAGAACTTGGTTAAACGCGATCAGGTTTGTGTGACTTGTTGGGTGTTATTTGTTTTACTCACTTTTCGCGCTCCGTTAAAGTCTATGGGGGAATACATTAAAACGGTAGCAATATTCTATCATCGTCTTTTTGCATGCATTAGGTTAGCGTGAGAGCGAAAGCTTTTTAATTTTAACTTGTAATACTGTTACAATCCGATGTATAACTATTCAGGAGACGGACCCTCTGGGCAGTGGTAGGGAGTTGGAGACAGTGACTCTTGACCTGGGAATCAGGATCCTGGATGTGGATAGTTGAGATTCTATTATTCATAATTGCAGGGAGTTATTGAAGGGTTCAGGAGCTGGAAAACACATCTATGTAACATATTCCGGCTCTATCAAAAACTGGTAGTATTAAGCATCAGAGTGCATGACTGCAGACTTGACAAACACAGCGAAAGATCCTGGCAATGGAGGCACGATGAGACATGCTGCAGGAAGCAGAGTGTACAATATGGCTGAGGCAGAAGACTCTAAATCACAATAATAATTATCTGGCAATTGTAATGTTGTGGAATTCAGAATGTATGATAAATTTGTTGCACATGACTGAATAATAACAGAAATACAAATAAGTAGCTGCAGGAATCAGAGTACACGCAGTAGCTGAAGCAGATGACTGGATAATAACAGCAAACAGATTGGTAACGGAAATATAATGCAGAGTTCAGAGTATAATATAGTTGTAGCAGATGACTGATTGGGCACTGCAATGCAGACTTGTAACTGAGATTTGTTGCAGAGTTCAGAGTATACAAAATAGTTGTGTCCAGGTAACAGAGCAGAATACATGTGGGTACAGGACAGCAAACTTGAAATCACAAAGAAAGGCACACTGGACCAGACACAGAGTGATCTGCTTTCAGAAACAACAATCAAAGCTAGTGCTTGGAACCTAAGCCTGAGGATTTTCTAAATTGAAACTGCAGCCATGAGGATGATTAATTAAGCAGATAAGTTCCAGCAAAGAATGATTGCAGGCTATGACAGGAGCAGAGAAGCAGTCAAAGTGACAGAAAGAGCATGCAGGCAGGCATGACAGTGCCGCCCACTCAAGGGTGACATCCAGGTGCCCAACGGAATCCAGAGGGAGAGAGGGAGGGTGGGGGAGAAAACAACAACAACAACATAGTGAGCCAATATACTATAAACTACTGAAAACATTTCTCCTAAATTCCAAATAAAAATATTGTAATTGATG